>NC_084531.1:22681207-22981207 GCF_024500275.1 Phycodurus eques
AACTATTTATTCGGGGAATTTTGAGACTTTTTGTTCAAGTAATCTGTCTTACTCCCTTCTCCGAATTTTACTTACAGTATAGTCATAACAACGACAAGCTGGTACTGTGACCTCAAGGAAAACCACAAATCAAGATATACTGCCCTTCCATGAATAAATATACATGGTGATTGAAAAGTAACTCCCTATTTTAAAATACAAAAAATATTTAAAAATATTTATTAATATGTTGTTATAGTTTTCTAATTTTTTTGTGTATGTTCCACGATTAAAGGAGCAAGTCTATTCTACCAAACCAACAACTTTGGAAGAACTTGAAGGCCGAATACGAGAAGTTATGTCTTCCATCCTACAAGAGTTCTTTATGAAATCAATTAATGCGGTTCCCAGGCGGCTTGAGAAACTGGTGGCTAATGCTGGCGCCCATATCGAATTTTAAATAAAACTCCATGCAATACACTTTCTTCTCATGTTCATTGTCTCAGTACTTAAAAATAGGGAGTTACATTTCAATCACCCTCTATATAAGAAATATGGCAAAATATGGAAAACTATATATTTTTTTGCTTCAGTCTCAAGTCGTTTTTATTTCATATTTCTCTCAAAGGAACTTTAGAATTGCATTTTGTGCCCGTTGTTATTTTGGCACTGGGCTTGTCATTCTGGAGTTTTGTGTGCTGTTGTAGAAGACGGTTGCCTTGTCGCGTCACTATGGAGGAAAAGCCTTCTGGTTATTTATTATGTTGACCTCACGTGTGTTTAGTAAACCCGATGTCAGACGAGGATATTCATGAGGAATCACAGCTAACGCCATCACACCGATGAAACACTGGATTACATGTGTGATGAGGCTACAGCTTAACTACATATAGTATATGGAAAGCGAACGTCACGGTATACTCAGAAGCGACATTATTAGCGACGCTACATTAGCTGTGTAGCTTCTGAATGTGACTCTAATAATTCTTTTTAATCGTTCATAAAATGCAATACATTGTAGTGAAGTGTGTTTGCTGTGAATTTGTCACCGTTGTTTGACGGTAGACTAGCGATACGCAAGCTCGTGATAACGAGACATTTAACCAACAAATCAAAACATGGCGGATATTTACGTTGATAAAATTATGACTGTCATTAGTATGAACATTAATAATTATGCTCACTTACCTTTATGTACATCCTCATCCGATCTGCTGTCTTGTCTGCAAGCTCTTCACATATCAGCGGGGGTGGGGTCCC
This sequence comes from Phycodurus eques, assembly GCF_024500275.1. Taxonomy (NCBI): domain Eukaryota; kingdom Metazoa; phylum Chordata; class Actinopteri; order Syngnathiformes; family Syngnathidae; genus Phycodurus; species Phycodurus eques. The sequence goes on from NC_084531.1 coordinate 22,682,447, forward strand.
ATACCCCTCGCTTTCAAGTGAGCTCCCCGACCACACTTTGTTTCAAGGGCTATACACTGATTCGTCTTAGGCCTTCCCCTAGGAACTCTTTGTCTCATCACACAGTCACACACACTAAGTGAGCATGTAATTAGATCTGTAAGCAACGGCCAGTGTGGTCTAGTTTCACGGGGCTTCCTGAGATGTGTATTGCGAACAATTAGCATGAGCGAGCGCCACTAATGTGGTTTTGTGCAATGACGACGATACGGGAGGAAGGTGGGGTTGGAGTCGTCATCGTAGTATCCACTCTCATTCACACACACGTTCACATGAAGCCACACAGGGATGAATATAAACACACATAATATAAACACACATAAACACATAGTCTCAACTATTCCCCCTTGAAAAACATCAATGGGGCGGTGGGGTGTGCGTTGATTTTTTTCCATGTCTTGTGGCCCATTAGAAAGGAAATTCAATTTTGCAACAAAAATACACATATGAGGGGGGTGGCTATCGGGTTGACTGAATTTCATTCTTGGCCACCCCCTGGCTCTGCCTCTGTCTCGGCCAGAGTCCATAGCACAGGTAACAGTTCCTTAAGGGAGTTACACTGGAGGCCTCAAGGCTAATCCCAATTCTACCCCTTAGCCCTTCTTCTTCGTTTTAGCCCTTGGTTTTGCGCATGCATGAGAATGAAGGGGTATCCCATTTCCTAGGGGAAGGGCTAAGACAAAGGGGTACGTAGGCCTTCAAACCAAGTGTGGTCGGGGAGCTCATTTGAAAGCGAGGGGTATGAGACTCCACCCCTGCTGACAGGTGAAGAGCTTGCTTACAAGATGGCGGAATGGAAAAGGAAGTACATAAATGTAAGTGTGCATAATTATTGATATTCATACTAATAAATTCATGTTTTAAATCAACATAAATATCATTCATGTTTAATTGTTGTTTAAACGGCTTGTTATGATGAGTTTGCATATCGCTAGTCTACTGTCAGACTACGGTGACAAATTCACAGCAAACACACTACAATGTATTGAATTTTATGAACGATTAGAAAGAATTGTTAGACAGCTAAGTGACATTCAGAAGCTACGAAGCTTCTGTGTGTACCGTGACGTTCGCGTTCCATATAGTTAAGCTGTAGCCTCATCCCACATGTAATGCAGTATTTCATCGGTGTGACGCCCTTAGCTGTGATTCCCCATGAATATCCTTTTCTAACATCGGGTTTACTAAACATACATGAGGTCAACGTAATAAATAACTTTTCCTCCACAGGGATGCGACAAGGCAACTGTCTTCTACAACAGCATACAAAACTCCAGTACGACAAGCCCAGTGCCAAAATGACAGCAGATTTTCCTGTGACAATGACAATAAAGTTATTTTCTATTCATTCTGTTTGAGATATTTTCTTTTTTGTACTGTATATATGTTTACAAATGTTTGGTGATGTGTTTTATGATGGTTGTTGTTGCTGTTATTTATTGGCTGACATTAGGCCATAAAGTTTGTCAAAATGTTCCTCCTATAAAACATTTTCTTTCGAGTAGATAAAGATTAAATATAGAAATGTATTTACCCTGTCATGTGATGGGAAATATAAACATTTGTAAAATATCAGTCACCTTTAGAAACTGCACAAACAAACACGTTGAAATAAAAAAAGCAATTCATAATAATAGTAACATTCATTTGACACAAGACGGTATCTTGGAAATGTAAACAATTGTTGCATCTGCCTACAATACAGCCAGCAGGTGTGAGGGGTGATGATGTGTCGTCCCAATTCCTAGGGCCATTCACCCTTCCCCTTAGCCCTTCAAACAAAGGGCTAAGGGGAAGGGGTAAGACAAAGGGGAAGGGCTAAGGGGTAGACTTGGGTCTGGCTCTTAGTTTCAGCACTATACAGTTGGACTGCTAAAGAATTAAGGTGAACAAGGACTGAATTGGCTCGAGCATTTCCGGAAGACGTCGCATCTACCAGATGCTTCAAAAGCAGATATTGGGCACTGGATGACAAGATAGAAACACTTTATGCTTGAGAATGGACAACTGATCTACTTAAAGATGAAAAGGGGATACCGTGTCCACTGGATACTGCACCCTTTACCGGTCGCTATAAGTATTAAAATCCATTTAGCATGCGTTTCTTAAAAACATAGCGGCCACACAGTACAACATGCAATATTTTGTTTTAACATTAGGTTTAATTTATTTTTCATGACCATGCCTAGTAGACTAAATACCAGAGGTGGGAGTAAGTCACATACTGTATGTGCAAGTCACAAGCAAGTCTCAAGTCATAACCTTCAAGTCTCAACCAAGTTCCGGAAATCAGTGTGTGAAAAAAATCAAGCAAGTCGAGGTGCCACTGAATTTCGAGTCAAGTCATAACTTGGTTTAACCAAGTCGCAAGTCAAGTCATACAATCTTGCTTCAGTCCCAACATATATTGGAGTGATAATAAAAAAAAAATTCACAAACCTGTACAAATCATTTAAAAACAATGGAAATCTTTTCTGATCACTAGGGATGGGGCTGTGTTCAGAATTAAATTTAGAAGCACTCACTCTGGACAATTGACAATTGTCCTTAGATTAAAGGTTATGTTTCATATGCTGTGGTCTTAATTTCAACAACATAGTGCAGTCATCTTAATCACAGAGCCGACACAACAGATGACAATTTAACGGTGACACTTGAATAAACGCGTTCAGTAGTATCAAAATTATATTCACACTTAGCTACTCACAGAGCTGCCAACCTATAAAATTTTACTTCGGAACATTTTGTCCAAATGTATCTCAATTTCCATACTTTCAAAATTTTGTCAAATAACATTACAGTGGTACAGTCATAATCATAAATAAGTTATGGCTTCAATATTTGTCATTTTAATGTTTTTATTATATCAACCTTGTAGTGGCAGACGGAGTTGCAGCCTCAATCAGAGTACCAATATCTGAGATTTCAACGTGCCATCATCAAAATCTGTCGATAGATTAATTCGCCTTTGTCCATTCTGTTTTCTACCCTGGCAAAAACAAACAAAACAAACAAACAAACAACAAAAAAAGCAAGTCTATTAAATGAGATTAATCAGATCTCAAACGTCAAAATTAAAACTCAGCAGTCTATTTTGCAAATACATATTGAATTGGATAGTTTATGTATGGACAATAGCTTTGGTTTCTATTTTGTGCAATGTACTTCTAGTACATGTCTTCTCTTGCATTCTATTTATATTAAGTACAATGTTTATATTTCCTATATCCACAATTGCTGCGAAAAGGATGCAAATTTCCCCATTATGGGACTAAAAAAGGTAATCTCATTTTACAAATGTTTATTAATTATAATAATAATAATATACTTTTAACCTGCCCACGTTCTGAAGTGACGTATGCAGTGACATACTAATTAATTTTCAGTTCAGACACAGCATCCTGTGTGGACGTCTATTATTTTATATTTCTATCTCTAAACACGTATTAATTGGCCTCTTATTTTGGTGTTCCAAGTTGGTTACTCTCTGCGAAAACGCGGTTCCAACCAGACCTATGTGACAAGTGTACTGTATCACCAAATCACTTATTTCAATGTTTTGCGACTGCATGACAATAGTTTAGCAATTAACATGGCTTTGACATCGTCTTCGCCTACCCACTCCTCGTCCTCCCTTCGTGACAATTGTAAGAGGCATGGTAAGAAGTGTATCGTTTTCGATACCATGGAGGCAATGATCATTGACTTACAATGGGTTGTGGATGGGCACGGTGGACGACTGGTTAGAGCGTCAGCCTCACAGTTCTGAGGACCCGGGTTCAATCCCTGGCCCTGCCTGTGTGGAGTTTGCATGTTCTCCCCGTTCCTGTGTGGGGTTTCTCCGGGCACTCCGGTTTCCTCCCACATCCCAAAAACATGCATTAATTGGAGACTCTAAATTGCCCATAGGCATGACTGTGAGTGCGAATGGTTGTTTGTTTCTATGTGCCCTGCGATTGGCTGGCAACCAGTTCAGGGTGTACCCCGCCTCCTGCCCGATGACAGCTGGGATAGGCTCCAGCACGCCCGCGACCCGAGTGAGGAGAAGCTGCTCAGAAAATGGATGGATGGATGGGTTGTGGATGCGCCGGTAATGTCAGACGCTGGATTGTTTCTTTTCCCAATACCCGGAACAATCAGTGTTACGGCTGTAATGAGTCAACGTTCAATGATTTCCGTAACAAAATACAGACGCTCGTAACATTTCACAATTTGTACTGTACTTACTGATGGTGGAACGCACTTTTGTCAACGACATTTTTTTATCGACATGATCATAATGCAAAGTGATCCGATACGGCAGACCAATAACGCACCTGGCATCTTCTAGTGCCGACTCTTCCGTCATGCCTGCAAATGTCTCCACACCTTTTCTTTTTTTTTTTTTTTTTTAATCTCCAGAACCGACCGCAAATTCAGCGGTTGACATTATATTTTAGGCGCTACTTTGTGCTCTAGAGTGCACACTGCTTCACCTCATTAGTAAATGAGAGGGGGAGAAAGAGTTGTACGTGCCTATGAACAGAAACGAAAGGACAAGGACAATTATCATAAACTGTCCCACCCCTACTTATGTTACTTAGTTGGACTAAAACGTTCACAGTCACATCTTTTTTTATTTTTAATCGTCCCACACCAGTCTATGGAACCTAATGCTTGGCCAGCTAGCTAAACTGTTAAATTAGCTTACCTATATTTGTGAGTTTTGTAGTGACAGATGAAGTTCGACTTTGTTGTTGTGTCTTTAATGCGTTGAGTTGCACACCATGCAGGTTGCCATCTTCTTTTTGCAGACTTAACCAACAACGTAACCCTGAATCCACATTTATTATCTTGGGAGCTCCTTCCATCGTTGTTCATGCTGGTGGCTACTTCACACTGGCAAGTGTGCAACAATGCAGACTGTGTTGCCAGGTTGGCGCAAATGACCCCTCAAAATGTTTTTTTTTCTTTAAAAAAAGGAAAACTGTCTTAATTAAAATGCAGATTTCCAACTTTAAACGAAATAACTTGTCAAGTGCTATAGTTCAAACCAAAGTCAAGTCAAATCTCTTGGCTACCAGGTCGAAAGACAAGTCTTATGTATTTGGCAAGGAAGTTGCAAGTCATAAAACTGGCAGCTCAAGTCGATTTGAGTCAAGTCATTTGACTCAAGTCCCCCCATCTCTGCTAAATACATTGAACACAAGACATGCTGAGATCGTGGCAGTGTTGACAGGGGATGGTGCAAAATTTAAAAGACCAACAGCCTTACATACAGTACACATGCATAATTTCTATACATGCAATAGTTGACCAGTCTAATAACTGTTTTCAGCAACAGACCTTTCCAGTTTACAAAGGTCTGACTATACCCACTCTTCTACAGTAGGTGCCAAGTAAATATGATCAATGCTTATGTGTTTACAACTCACTTGGACACTTGGCTTGAACATACTAATTCAGATCATGGAACCTCTGACGGGTTGAATGAACAGGTGATCTGAGTTTGTGGCTGTTGGCAATACGGCAGCATAGACTATCTGAATGTCTCTAGGAGAAAATTGGGATGTGGAGGGGAAAAAAAAAACATGAAATGAGCTCAAATACAGTAAATTTATGAAAAACAATCTCAAAGGGAGAAATATACTGCCATTTTGTAGCCTATCTCAGGAGAGGATACTGTCTGGAGTAAACAAACTGAAAACCTTCACCAAAAAAGTTAACACAAAAATATACTGATTATAAATGATGTTTACTAGTAAGTTGCATGTTCAGCCAAAATCGCATCAGAACAATTGACAATATACACTCTGTACCTACTGCAGCTTTTTTTTTTAGTTTAGCCCTAACCTGCAGTGCAGGAAGGAAATGTAACTGTCCAACGTTTTTACTCAAAAAGCCTCTTTCATTCTCATCATTTGACTGCTATGGCAAGCAAATTGTAATATCATTGCAGCCATGGGATGGCGGGGGCGGTGTGGGGTGAATGGTGAGTTGTATGCACGTCAACCCTTGGTAGTGACAGAAAGTGATGAGTCGTTTTCTTCATCAGTAGCTGCTGCTCCTCTTTTTATTTCTAGATGGGTTGAGAAATTATGGAGGCATGATGGCAACAAAAGAAAGGACAGCAAATGAAGAGGAATGTGTTACCTCTTTTCTCCCCTCATTTTGCACTCTACTGGCAGTAGCTGCACAGGTCTCTGACTATAGTTTGTATCTATATACTCGCTAACTGTAGCTTGTGTTTATACAGTATACGTCTATCTCCAGGTTATAGACCAGTCACTCTGAGCAGATCCCAGGTCAGTTATGTTTCAGAGGGAAAGCCAATGATGGATGTGTTGACAATGCCCTTTTCAGGTAAAATGGCTCCAATCAATGTGACTATGATGTCTACAATTGACAAATGTGTGCGTGTCTGTGTCTTCCTGTTACTTAATGTATGCTTTTAGTTCCTAAAATTCCTTGTCCTATGTGCTTACATTTTATACATATCCATTTGAGAGGGGTGATACTGCCCCCCCCCCCCCCCCCCCACATTGATAATGTAAACTTACTTTTTGCACCATTCTCACTGGGATGGAGGGAATTATGTGATACCTCCACGCTTGCCCCACTTCTGCTTTCTCCTTCACTGGTCGTGGCGCGTCCACTGTGGGCGCGATGCAGGAGTGGGGGCCGGAGTTGTTGAAGGCAACCGGAGCAGACCGCAGTCTACCCAGTGAGGGTAGACTTTTAACTCCGTAAAAGTAGTTCTGCCTGTGTCGAGCAGAAACCTACGACTGTATCAGAGCAGATTTGGTGCGTGAGAGTTAGCTGTTGCGATTAACCCGTATTTTAAGTAGGACTCCTGATATAGTGTTGTTTCGTTCGTGAACGTTTCTTTCAAAAGAACACATCTTTTGAGTAAAGGTAATGAACTGAATTAATTTATGAAATGTTGTCGTTCTTTGAGCTCTGCCAGCCCGCTCGGACCGGAAACAGAAGCGTTCGAGTCGGCTGGGACCGGAAACGGAAGCGTTCTGTGCAGTCTTGATTTTCAAAATAAAAAAAACATTGACACGCGAATCGCAATACAACAGAAATTATATAAATTGGTCATTCTTTCTCTCCGGCCAGGTAACAAATGCCGCACGGCCCGGTTCCGGTTCGCGGACCGGGGGTTGGGGACCACTGCCTTAAACTCATGATCACCTCCCCCAACATGATACCTACTGCATTCTGAAAGTATAACACTTTTGTTTATAGTACAATCATAAAAGAAACAACCTCTTAATAACGCCATTACATCACAAAATATTGTAAAAAAAAAAAAAACGCTTTGTAACTAATTGTGGCATTAAAGAAGAGACAGTGGCATATTTGAGGATGAGTACCATTATTACTAAAGCAATAAATACAGTTACCTTTATTTTCCATATACATCACCTCCAAACAACTCTAAACCTTGCAGAGGTTGTAGTGTATACCTGTGTGTTTGACACCTGCACTCGGGATTCTGAAGGCCTTGGGCAGAATACACTTACATGGCAACACATAGAAGCAGAAATGTTATTGGACAAAAAAAAAGAAAAAAAGAAAAGACAATCGACATATACTGTACACGACTGAAAGCTGGGCAACCAAGACACAAGCTAAGAAATGATGACAAATACTGTTGGCAATAAATTAATATATATTATTATATATTTTCATTATATTGTATATATTATATTAAATATGGTTTATAATTAAATAAGTTGTAATTGTAGGTAACTGCTTTTGATAGTGTTTAGGCCTGCAGAGAAGGCTCTCACTACACACCACTCCATGAATGTATTGTATAGTTGGCACCATATTAGATATGTTTCACATTGGCCTCAATGATGGAGATACACATCTCTACTAACTACATTTGAGCAATTACTCAAAAAAGAAATTCAAGTACTTTTTAGATGGCTGATTTGATTTTAAAACCCATCAAACACATAGATATAAGCTTCAGCAAACAACAATGATCCCTCATTTTGCACTGAACTTCAGTTATCAATGTGTAACGACCCACGTATTCTGATAATATACTCTCGTACACACTACCTGCAGTTCGGTTGTCATGCATAACCTGCTATCAGAGGAAACCCTCAACAAGTCGGCATGGGCGTAGTATTATAGTGACCAACTGAGCCCCGAACAGCTACCGGTTGTTTATAGTCCATTGATGAGTCACTTTGATCTTTGTCCCAATGTGTCTTAGCAACCAGGTATTTTCAATACCTTGGATTTCTGTGTATTACAGGTATTCCTATCGCTGGACCAGCTGTGAACACTTGCAATTGGCAGATGCAGAATGTGTGTGTGTGTGTGGGGGGGGGGGAGGAGGGAGGTTCATGAAGCGGCAGTGGAGAGCAGAGAAGCAGATGAGCAGAGAGGGCAAGGCAATGTTGGTGGGCTGCACCAGTGAAATGTCAGTTGCTCTATATTGAGGTCCATGTGCCATTTGAACTGCAGTTAAGGACAGAGATCACTGCAGAGGCTGCTTCAGCATATTGTACCACAAGACTTCTTGATTTGACCGTGTGTGCTCAGAACCAACACAAAAGATGCAGAGGAGGCACTCATCGGGTATTATGGGATGCCACCTGGACAATTCACATCCTGCTAAGCAGGTAGAGTGTTTGTTGACTTGAAGACTTCATGGACACTATGTGCATGTACCTGTCCTCTGTTTGTGCATGCGTGTGCTGAAAATCAGAAAGCCATTTAATCAGTAATGGTGAAAATGGGACAACTTGAAGCAATGTCTAAATTAAGCTTGATGCAGCTTAGTTTTTAGGTCAATTATGTATGTGAGCGTTTGGTGTCTGTAAGCAGGAGAGTGAAACGGCTGTTGAGAGATTTAGTGTCACTATTATTCTTTCATGACCACCATGTTCCTTTAATAAGATTGTCTATGTTAGTTTTATCTTATTGCGAAGACAACACAATTGCTTTGCATGGCTTTATTTTCATGATTTCTTGCTGAGTTGTAGTAGCAATATTGAATACTATGGCTTGAATTTCCCATCAGGTGATCAATAAAAGTATTGTTTTAAAACATGTTTTTTCGAAAAATATCCAATTTAAAAATAATTGTAAAATGACCCAGGAAACTCTATCAACACCCAGCTTGTACTCAATCCAAAACGGACACATCTTTTGTCATTATCAACAAATCAATATATACAATATATACTTCAACTTAATTGCCTTGCAACTCTGATCTCTGCAGTCTTGCAATAGTTTGTAACTCTGTAGTCATTCTCTTGGATCCAGAACATGAAAATGGCCTTTGGCATGTGTTGTTAACTTTCGCTGCTGAGGCATGCATTTTTAAAGACAGGAGGAATGATGGCATTATATGATTACCAGATATTTCATTGGGTACCTCTGCACATTTTGAGCTGTGGTACAATGTAGCCACAGTGCAGATACCGTCACCTACATCACTTGAATTTACTCTAATCAAAAACTAAACTGAGCATTATTATTTTGGGAAGAATTTTGAATACATTTACATAGTACAGGTTTACTTTAAGTTGTGCACATTGTGTGTAGAGTTTTTTTTTTTTAATGCTCTAATGAAAACAACTACAATAGAATGTACAGTAAGTGTAGATTATATTGTGGAGGAGCTCAGCTGGCCTGCTCGAGTGTTCCCATTTTCACTTGACTGACCACAGCCAGCCTTCGGACTCAGCTTCTCTCCCTCTCTTTCATTCTCTCTTTCACTTTGCTTTATCTCTCTGCTCTCACCATCTGCCTTTATGCCCGATCTGCCTACATATCTTCTTACTGTCTCAGGAGAAGACTGGGGGATAGGGGGGGAGGGGTGGGTAGAGTAAGAAAACTAAAATAGTTGGAAAGAGCTGATATGGGAGGAGGAGGAAGAGGAGTATATGGGAACCAAGAGGGTTCATGGTTCTAGAGGCAGAGTGAGCAGGAAAGGTTTGTTTGATGTGATGAAGATATACATCCATGCGCTGATATACAGGATGGATTGCAGAACCTTCCACTATATACGATCAGTGACACTGATTCAGCGACACTGGTTGACTTTCAAGTTCCAATTTCAAAGCATTTATTTCCATGCATCCATCCATTTTCTTTTTGCACTTGACCTCGTTAGAGTTGCGAGTGAGCCGGAGCCTATCCCAGCTGACTTCAGGTGAGAAGCAAAGTACACCCTGGACTGGTCACCACAGTGATGGTTAGCACATCTGTATCACAGTTCTGAGGTTTGGGGTTTTAGATATGTGACCTGCCATTGGCTGGTGCCTAGATCATCCGTGAACCTGTTAAAAATTGATGGATGGACAATTTAAACCGTCGCCATAGCCATGATACAGCAATCATGCGAAAACTGATACAATGGAAGAAAATCTGCAGTGAAAAGACATTTATTGTCAATCATCTTTCGGCATATTGACACACCAACATCAGGTAGTGATTCTGTTGCTGTGAGAAGCTGAAGTGTGATACAGCTCGAAATCAATATTTTGTCCCGCACTAGAAGTTGTTGTGAAATGGAAAAACATGTTTTTAGTACAGTAAATTGCACAATTGTCAGCCAGCTTTACTGATCATCTGTTAGTCATTAGTCATATATTATTTATTATTATTTATTACAATAATAATATTTACAGTATATTAGTCATAACTATTTAGGTTGGCATCTGCTTTGCATACTGTTATTATTTTATCTATCAAATTATTTAGTATTGCTCATATCGTTCAGCTAAATATTTGTTTGAGTTTTGAAGCGTATTTATCCAGGACACTTTGGTACGACATTTGAAGTTCCACTGGATAACAAATGGAAGATTGTCGCCTAGCTCTGGGTTAATGACTGCAATTACATTTTTCTACACTCCATATTGTGCCATATATTGTAAGTGAAGTAATCATAAAGCTTTATGTTATGTCTAATAAAATTAGGGAGAAATATTGTATTTCAGAGAGTCCAAAACAAACTGACTGTAAAAAGCGAGGTGGGAGGTGAGACAATGCCAGTTATTTTTTTGTTTTTGAAGAAATAAAGCAGTTATGGAGCAGCTGGGTAGAGTAATGGTTAGCACGTCTGTCTCAAAGGCGAGAGGTTGTGGGTTTGAATCTCACCTCAGGCTGGCCCGGTTTGGATGTTCTCCCTTCTGCTTCCTCGCAGATTCCAAAAACATGGAGATTAATTGAAAACTCTAAAATATAAAATATCCATAGGTGTTAATGTGAGTTTAAATTGTTGTTTGTCTGTATGTAGGCTACCCTGCAGTTGACTGGCCCTAGTGTGCACAACCAATATAAAAAAAATTCATTCATTAAGGGGAAAAAACCTATTCAAAGTAACCTGGCCCTTTGTGAAAAAGTAATTACCCCCTTGTGAAGTAATTGTGGCAAATACCAACTTTTGGTTAATTTTCACTGATCACACCCAAGCATGATTACCTCCAGACCTGTTCATTAAAGAAATACAGAAATTGACATCTATCACTCTGAAAAGGGTTACATAGCTATTTCTAAATCTTTAGGATTCCAGAGAACCATAGGGAGAGCCATTAACCTCAAATGGGGAAATTATGGGAACGGGAGATCGACAGGCGGATCGGTGCAGGATCTGCAGTAATGCGAACTTTGTATCGGTCCGTTGTGGTGAAGAATGAGCTAAGCCGAAAGGCGAAGCGCTCTATTTACCGGTCGAGCTACGTTCCTACCCTCGTCTATGGTCACGAGCTGTGGGTCGTGACCGAAAGAATAAGATCCCGGATACAAGCAGCCGAAATTACTTTGCTCCGCAGGGTGTCCAGGCTCTCCCTTAGAGGAGAGGGTGAGAAGCTCGGTCATCTGGGAGAAGCTCAGAGTAGAGCCGCTGCTCCTCCACATCGAGAGGAGCCAGATGAGGTGGCTCGGGAATCTGATTAGGATGCCTCCCGGATCCGGGCACGCCCCACCAGGAGGAGACCCCGGGTACGACACAGGACACGCTGGAGAGACTACGTCTCTCGACTTGCCTGGGAACACCTCGGGATTCCCTCGGAAGAGCTGGAGGAAGTGGCTGGGGAGAGGGAAGTCTGGGCTCCCCTGCTAAAGCTACTGCCCTCGTGACCCGACCTAGGATAAGCGCGAGAAAATGGATGGATGGATGGATGGACGGATGGGGAAATTATAGAACAGGGGTGAACCTTCCCAGGAGTGGCCGAGCTACAAAGATGACCCCAATTACCGCTGCAATGGAAAAACTTGCCTTGTGTATAACTATTGCCCAACCAATAAACATGCCTTGCCTTGCTTTTATACATAAGGGACAGTCAAAATATTGTAACTTTGTAAAAAAGTGTCCTCAATTCTAAGGTAAACTCTAATTGGCTCCCAGAAAAACAGGCATGACCTGCCCCCCCCCCGCACCACCACACACACACACACACACATGAAGCTTCCCCTGTCACCTGAGAGAGTCCATTACTGCCAGGTAATGGGTGAATGTCACAATAGCAGGATGTCATAAAGCTCTGGAGTGGTCTAATGGGTTTTGTTCAGGTTGAGGTGACACGTGCACACTCCCACACGCACTTGTGCTGTCACGCGCTCTTCCAGGAAACAATCTCCCAACATGCTTGATGGTGTTTACTCATCAGCAAACATATTTGAAGAATTAACGCAGTTTGTGTTAGGAAGCATATTATGAGAATCATCTGCCACTTTGTTGGAACACATTGGTCATTGGGCGGCACGGTGGACGACTGGTTAGAGCGTCAGCCTCACAGTTCTGAGGATCCGGGTTCAATCTCCGGCCCCGCCTGTGTGGTGTTTGCATGTTCTCCCCGTGCCTGCGGGGGTTTTCTCCGGGCACTCCGGTTTCCTCCCACATCCCCAAAACATGCATGAATTGTAGACTCTAAATTGCCCGTAGGTGTGAATGTGAGTGCAAATGGTTGTTTGTTTGTATGTGCCCTGCAATTGGCTGGCAACCAGTTCAGGGTGTACCCCGCCTCCTGCCCGATGATAGATGGGATAGGCTCCAGCACGCCCGCGACCCTAGTGAGGAGAAGCGGCTCAGAAAATGGATGGATGGATGGATAGTCATTGTTGCTGGTGTTACCTTTAATGCCCACCCCCCACCACCAATTCCACATAGTTAAGATAGACCCAGGCAAATACAAGACTGTGAAATTGTAAAATGTTTTCATGCACTTAAAGCAATAATACAATATGTAGTGTTCTATCTTTGCATAACAGCTTTGAAATGTAACCTGTGTCCGTGACAGTGTGTGAAATTATTACTATGACCTTGAATCACCTACTTTAGTGGCTAATTAAGTAAAACTAGCTTGGACACAACTCATGTGGTGTTAGCATTTGTGTGTAGGCTAACATCCCTGTTTATATTTGAGTTGGGGTCTTGTTCATACACTGATTTCATCAGACCAGGTTTACTGATTGTAAATATGTCATCAAAGTCCTTTTCTTTTGCGAACTCACACATCATTGGTTTTATAATGTTGCGTAGCACTCCATGCTCTTAAGATGGGCACAAACTGTACGATCTCTGCTCTAGGAAGTGTTCCTTTTAAATTGAAACTATCACTGTGACAAACTTGCTGACTGCCATTAGTGGACTCGGAATGCTATTTCTAGAAACAATGCGAACAGCAAAAAGATGCACTACAACTCACTCTGTAATATGAGTTCAGTTGTTCGCCTACTTTGCACAAGGGCAGTGAGGGGACAATGCCTCGGAGATTGGAAAATCCACTCGTCTAAAATTCTGACATGCCAGAAGTTAATCAGATGGTCGAATGACTGGTCGGGAGCTGCCATTCGTTGCTTGTTGGCCCCTGTACACTGTAGGGCTATAAAGTTAAAAGTTGGTCACAGATAGTCAAGCAAAGTTGCCTCGGGTGAGGCAGATGGGTGATCCAAGGCTTATAAAAGCATCACGTGTGCTTGTTTCTTTCGTGTGTTGCTTCAGTGGTGGAGAAAAGGAGGCAAGAGGACAAAACATCGGGTATGGTTCGAATATCTTCGTTTTAGCATTCTTTGATAAGCATTTAATTTTACTGATAGTAAAAAATAGTAGTTCATTGGTATTATGTACTCTTATCAACCCACTTTTACTCGTTGGTTACTTGTGCACATGACACAAATGTAATTGAAAGCTTTCATTTCCAATTCCCCGACACAATTATCTGTGAACTGGGGTGACGATTAACATACTGAATAAAATGAAAACAGCTAGCATGATTTGGTGAACAACTACTTATAGGTAAATGTTCCTGCTTGGTCCTCATTCTAGTTTGCAAAAATCATAGATGAGTAGAAGAGGTACTACCTCTGTGTGCATAATAAAGTGGTACCTTGACTTATGAGTTAATGTTTTTCTGTGACCAGGCTCATAAGTCACTTTACTTGTACATCAAATCCATTTACCCCATTGAAACGCACTGAAACTAGCTAAAACATTTTTTTAAAATTTTTTTTAATACTATATTGTAAAATACAGTGGCGCCTTGAGATATACTTGAGCAGTTGAAGGCTGAACAAAAGGGGTCCAAGAACTGACCCTTGAGGGACCCCATATGTCATTGTTATTCAATCAGATTGAAAACGTCAAATGGTTGCAAAATAACTCCTTTCCTATAGGTAGGACATCAACCATTTAAGGACTGTTCCATTGAGTCCTACTCATGTTTCCAACTGTTCAGCAGTATGTTATGATCCATTCTAACAAAGGCCGCACTGAGATCCAACAAGGCAAGAGATGACACTTTTCCCAAGTCTGTGTTCAACCTTTTATGATTTAGCATTTTAATGAGAGCTGATTATGTACTGTGATGAAATTGGAAACATGATTGAAATTTGTCAAAAAGTCCATATGAGTTCAAGTAATCGTTGAGTTGATTAAAAAACACTTTCTCAACAATCTTGGCTATGTAGGGGAGATTTGAGATGGCTCTATAGTTTGCTAATGTAGAACCATCCACCGTTCTCTCTTTTTTAAAGTGGCTTAATGGCAGCTACTTTCAGAAGTTTAGGAAACTCACCTGACTGAGGTGAGCAATTGATTATTTTCTGCAATTCAGCGAGCACATACTTCGCAATAGTTTTGAAAAGGTCAGATGGTTTTTGAGTCAAGAAAGCTAGTGGATGGTTTAAGCTGCTGAACCGTTTTCTCTGTAGTTTTTGGGTCAACTGTATCAAATTCTGGCCGGTAATACAGTTTTTCCTGGTTGGTTTTATGTGTTGCGTCATTTTATTATTTTGCTGATTTCTGCTGATATTTGACCTGATAGATTGTTTTTCTTTTCATTAAAATAGCAAGCAAATCCATTGCATTTATCTGATGTGAGGCATTCTGGAGCTTTGTGATTACGGTGGTTTGGGAACTTGTCAACCCCAGCAAACAGAGTGTGACTATAGTTGAGGTTCTCACTAATGATTTCAGAATAATGTTGCTGTCTAGCTGTGACTAACTTAATAAAAAAATACAAAGACTTTGTTTGCAGTCGTCATAGCAAATTTGGAGTTTTTTTCTCCACGCTCTGGAGTAACAGTATTACATTTGAGATTTTTGAGGTAAACTTATCTAAAGGTTCATCAACGGTCTCTGCCTTTACAGTTGGTGAAACAGCTATGGTCTGCATAAACTTAGTGCCGCTATTCTCATTTATGTACCTTTTCTTAATAGACACAGAGGTTGCCTGAACCTTCGGGAGAATCCGTAATTCAAAGATCAGACAAAAATGATCAGAAATAGGTAAGTCTTTAATGCCAACAGATAAAATGTCATCATCCTTAGAGATTGCAAGGTCTAAGATGTGACCTTGCGTGTGAGTCAGACTCTTAAAATGTTGAGAGAGTTCAAATGTGTCCAGCAGAGCAGTAGAGAGTTCTTTTGCATATTTTTTCTGTTATTGTCAACATGAATGGTCTTTCCCCCCCAATTCGACACTTGCTCATTAAACAAAAATTTGTTGGAGTTGACTAGCATATGTTGACATTAACAAAGGAATCCGTTACTAAAACCACACAAGGTTGACCTTTGACACTGACAAGTGTTTGGTGCATATCAGTCTGTATTTTGACTCGCTGATGGCTAAATTTAGATAAGAGAAGGTGGCATAGCAGTAGAAATCGTTCTTCAGCATTCAGTGTTGTTGTTCCGAAAGTCTGATGGCGAGCAGTTTTGTTTTGATCGTCATTGTTCTTTTTTCTTTTCTTTTTTTTTTTTTTTTAAGCATTACGCAATAATTACACAATTGACTTCCATGAAACTTAGTATATGCGTGTTGAGTGAGAACCCATTAAATGCTGAGTTTATTCAGATAAAAAGACATGTTTTTTCCACAATGGAATTATTCTGTCCCGGATTTAGAAATGGTCCATCATCCTCTGAGTTCCAGGTGCTATGATTTATTTTTTTCTGTTAACTTATGTTGGATTTTACTAGCAACATTTTTGCAAGTTGCACCAAGTGTTAGCTGGCTATTAATAATATATGGATATCTGACTTTTTCACTAGGTCACTGACATTGTAGTGGTTAATTCAGATGGCTTCCTTGCAGTCAGCGTTAGTTCAGTTTCCGCTCAGTGACTGTGTGAATGTTCCTGTGAATGGTTGTCTGTCTCTATATGTTCTCTGTAATTGATTGGCGGTGGTGTAGTCTGCCTGATGGAAAATGTACTCATAAGTCAAGGTATACTTAAGCCAGATTTTACCATCAGTGATCGGTTAGTTTGCTTTAGGCTTTTCTATAGTTTAGATCCGCAGTCCACGTGCACATGATACATGTGCCTATTCCTCATCTTTCAAAGATAGTGCCTTCATCACTGTGGTGTGACATCTGCACACGGCAACTTTGTATTGCACAAGAGTATGCGAGCACGACTGACCGACTTCTTTTGTCTTCTGTTTTCAAAGTCATCGGGCACCAGTGTGGTGGTGGACATCGCGGTGATGGGTGAGGCCCACGGATTGATATCAGACTTGCTGGCAGACCCCTCGCTGCCCCCTAACACCTGTAGCTCTTTGAAGGCTGTCAGCAGCCTCCTCAGCACCCAGATTATCCTCCAACCTCTCCATCGGCCCCACGCGCCGCCAGTCACACACGCTTGCTCCGACACAGAGGACGGGCCCGATAAAGTCGAAAGATTGGCCATTCCAAAGGTGAGTGTTTTTTTGCCCTTCTTCCTATCCATGCCTGTGTCCCCTTTATTGCCCAACTAATGAAAGTGGAAACAAAACACAGAATTAGCAGCTGTCTTTATTAATGCTCACTTAAGTAAATTAATAATTATGGCAGTGAACTCAAGATGACTTGAATCATCTTTGTAAACCTTTTGCCTCTTATTATCCACTTAGACCTAACAACATATGGACTTAATACCTGGTAAATGTTCAGACTTCTAAGAATCTATGCAATTTCACATAGGCTACAGTATATGCATTTTTACACATAAGAGTCATGGCCATGACTGTATAAAAACACGTTTCCCCCCCCCCCTAACTGCCTGACATGAAATCAGACTAAATTGTTCCTGTTTTAGCTCAATTAGGATTACCAACATTCTTTGTATTTGCTAAATGCCAGAATAATGAGAGGAGGATTTTTTTTAGACAAATATATATAATACGTAGACAATACAGTCATGGATAAAAACACTGACACTCCAGGGGTTTGCGCATGGGCAGCGAGATGACCGCTGTATTCGGGTCGTTCAACTGGTAACTGGTGCTTCTCATTCCAGTGACAGGGAAGTACTAAAAACGGGATGTTCCTGTGCTCTTTCAAAATAGAGACTATTTGTCATGGTTGGGTTTTCGTGGTGTTGGTGTGGAGGCAATATGTGGAGGACCAAAGTGCAGGGAAGCAGGGAGGCAGGAGTGCAGGAGTCTCTAAAAGGTATTTCATTAAAAAAATAAATAAAAAGAAAAAAAAAAGGCAAACAAGGATCATGGAAGCAAACGCTAAATCAACAAATTCCAAAAATCTAAATTAAAAAACACTCATCACTAAGAACCATGACAGGAGTAAGGAAACATGGGGTATGATGACAATGCACCAACACAGGCTGAAAGAAAGCAGGGAAATAAATACAAGCAAACTGACGAGACAACGAAGAGCAACTGGACAAGACATGAGTGGATAGAGGAAGCTGATTGGTAGACACGTGGACAGGGCTGACAAGAACAGTTGGAAACGAAAACTGAACGAACAAGACAGACATTAGCATTGACAAGGGACACGGGAAAAACATGACATGACAAAACAAAAACAAAATCTGATCAAAACAAAGTCAACAAAAACATGGATCATGACATTATTATGTCCGTCTCAGCGTATTCCACGTATAGTCACATATTCCCAGGATATGCCAGTAACAAGGTCACCTTGTGAGAGCAAACAGAGTACAAATTGGTGTATTGCTAAAAATTTCATGAAACATTGAGGGTGCTTATTATAAATCAGTGTAAGAAAAATTACCAAAATTAGTCAGCCTTTACCTGGCGAATATCAACGCAACAAAATAAAGGCAACAAACTTCCCTGTTACTGCCTCTCATATTACATTGTATAGAGGTATACGCGTGTTTGATATAACACGCCACCGGATTTAGTTTCTTAGTTTACTCGACGGCAGAAATGCTCACCTGTGAAATTGTAATATACCATGCGCACGGGTGTAATTATAATTCCTTAGACTGTAACATAGACGTAAGTACAGTATGTGTTGTCGGTGCATATGCACAGGGCAAGGCAAGCATTTTCCACTTTCGTTTTGTTTGGCGCATGCGCAAATGTAGGCATTTATGGATATCTTAAGAGAACTTCAAAATTTCTTTGAAAAACCTAATAAAATACAAATTAGTATGAGGATGCTGGATGATACTTAAATTTTTGTGCATGGATACCAGCAATTGTGGGGTGTGTATTATACATAGGTAGAAGGAAAATTCACCTGCGAAAATGCAATTTTGGGGATGCGTAGTATACTCAAGAGCAGACATGCCCAAAGTCCGGCCCCCGGGCCAAATCCGGCCCGTGTTCATATTTCCACTGGCCCGAAGCCTCTGTCATAAAACCAATAATATGTGGCCCGGCAGTGCAAAATACACGCGCAATTTTATATTTCACCACAGGATGGCAGTAAACTTGTGCCTGAACTCTCGCGGGGCCGTTTTCCGCATGATCTGTGTTTTGCCCATTTCTAAAATGGCAACTGGAAGTAAGAAAAGCAAAGTTGATAGCGAGGGCCGACGTTTCCAGGACAAATGGAAGTCTGAATATTTTTTCACTGCGTTTAGAAACAACTGCGTCTGCCTAATTTGCCAAGAGACTGTGGCTGTGTTCAAGGAGTTCAATATAAAGAGGCACGACCAGACGGAACATGCTAATTACGACAAGCTAACTGGGAACGAACGCAGTGAAAAATGGAAGCAACTGGAAGCTGGTTTAACGGCACAGCAACACTTTTTCACAAGAGCCAGTGAGTCGAATGAAAATACAACAAAGGCAAGCTATGAGGTGGCAACGCTGATTGCCAAGCACTGCAAACCTTTTACTGAGGGTGAACTTATTAAAGACTGTGTGATGAAAATGGTGGAGTACTGTACTGAGAAAAAGCAACAGTTCGCCAATGTTTTCCTGGCTCGTAGCACTGCGTCACGAAGGATCGAAGAAGTTTCTTCTGATATTAAGAGACAGTTGGACGCAAAAGTAGTGGAGTTTGAATTTCCTTCGTGAGCCTGTGACGAAAGCACGGATGCATCCGACAGCGCTCAGTTAGTGATTTTTTTTAGAGGAGTGGACAGTGAAATGAACATGCGTGAAGAGCTACTTGACCTCCAGAGCCTTAAGGACCAAACAAGACGGAAAGATTTATTTGCTTCTGTTTGTTCCGCTGTACATGACATAACATTAAAGTGGAATAAAATCACGGGGATTATTACCGATGGCGCACCTCCCATGGTTGGCGAGCACAGTGGATTATCAACCCTAGTGTGTCACAAAGTAAGCGAAGAAGGAGGTAAAGCTACAAAACTCCATTGTATTATTCACCAAAAAGGTCTATGTGCCAAACCGTTTCCGTGGATCTCAGTGACGTTCCAGCCCACCTGCAGTTGGAGCTCATTGAGCTGCAGTGTGACACGGAGTGTCGCAGCCGGTACCAACAACTCCCTCTTGTCAGCTTTTACCAGCAGCTGGATAAAGACAGGTTCCAAGAGATTCGTACATTTGCTAAGAAAATGTTGAGCTTGTTTGGCTCGACATACTTGTGTGAGAAGACATTCTCAGTCATGAACATGAATAAGAACCGCGTGAGGACAAGACTAAGTGACTCCCACCTGCGTGACATCTTTAAAACCACCGCTTTTGAGCCAGACCTGCCCCATTTACTGCAGTCAAGATCTCAGTATCACCCTTCACATTAATGCAAACATGTTGTTTGTTGATTCTGATGAATAAAGTTTGAGTTTGAGTCAAATTTCATAAAAATACTTTATTTTGCATTTCATTAATTTTTATTTTAACCTTCATTTATCCAGGTCAGGCAGTTATAAGATCTACCTAGCAGCAGACAGCATAGTAAAACAGTAAAATAAAAATACAAAAAAGAATTCCCCTCATCGGTAGCATGTAATATTAATGCTGGCCCGCATGACAATTGTTTTACGGCAATGTGGCCCCTGAGCCAAAAAGTTTGGGCACCCCTGGTCAAGAGCATATTATACATGAAGAATTACGCAAAATCTGTTTTTAAAGAGACCCCAATCAGATATCATTGTGGTTATATTTCCTGAACCCCAAACACAACCCGTGAAAGCACACACCGAAAATGCACATAAACAACTCCACAAGTATCAACATCGGGCAGCAACTACATGGAAGTAAACAATATTAAATTCAAACTCATGCAAAACTATGATTTTCATACATACTGTGCATGTTTTTGGATTGTGAGAGGCAACCCAGGGAGAACATGCAAACTCCACACTGCCACTCTTCCCCCTTAATAATAATTTTAAAAAATCCTTGTGGTTTTTTGCCGTTTATGTCGATATGCATGCGTCAAACCCTCTATGCTGACGTAGCATTGAGCTTTAATGTAACCAAACAATGATGCGCATGCATCTGAAGGGCTTTTAAATGCTTTACAAGGCCAGCACTTCAAAATGTATGCAGGCTCTTTGCAAGGAAACTAAATAAAGCGTATGATGCAAGGCAAGAATGGCCTACTAGGAAAGTAGCTTTAAACACTGCATGAGTGCACACAAACATGGAGCTCAATGAGATACTGCTTGGTTTTGGCTCACTGAGAATACACTGTATGTTGTTTCTCATTTAGCACTGGGGAAAGGTTGGTAATTAATCTAACTACTCTGCTTTGTTGTATAACTGTTGAATAAAAGTGCTTTGAGGCGAGAGCTTTGTTAGTGTGATTTTAGAGGGGCAATTTAGAGTCTTCAATTAACCTACCATGCATGTTTTTTGGGGGAAACCCACGCAGTCCCGGGAAGAACATGCAAACGCCACACAGGCGTGGCTGGATTTGTCCTCAGAACTGTGAGGCTGATGTGCTAACCAGTCGCCCACCGTGCCGCCTCCGCCTATTTAATGGTATAATATTGTTCTGGGCTTCTGCGGTTGGCTGGCAACCAGTCCAGGGTGTACCGTAATTCTCACCCAAAGGTAGTAGGGATAGACTCCACCTCACTCGAGACCATGGTAAAAAAAATCGGTATAGAAAATAGATGAATGGATGGATGTTCTGGGCAGTTCTATCTTCCCTACACCCTTCTAGAACTTTAAATAGTGTTGAGGGCCAACACAACTTGTTCCGGGATATTGGGCAACCTTTGTTCAAATTTACAATTTTAAGTAATTATTTAAGTCACATTTTATTATTTGTGTTGACCTATGATAGCTTCAGCCATATTGTATTGAGCTTCCAAGGACAGTGACGTATATATTGTTGCAAATTGCATAACAGTGAAAAATAGTGCAGTTTAAGTAACATTAAAACATTCCTGTCATACAAGTAGAGAAGTAAAATAAAGTACAACTCCTCACACTTTGCAGACACCTGACAGACACACAAAGGAGAGTAATCAGGAAGGTGTGTGCGAGGTCATACTGTCACCATGGTTTATAGATATTTGGAATTCATCAGTGTTGTACGTGTATGTATATTGGCAGGAAGTGCAAGAACACAGAGCTGTGGTTGCTTCATTGGTTTGTATTGTTTATACTGTACTCAACATGGTTTCAGTGACGTGGGCAAGCTTCTCTGAATATGACAGATTTATCATCTCGCGTGTCATCACACATGGTGGTTCAATGTACAAACAAGTATTAATTTCAGTTTTGAGTCAGAGTTCCTCAGGAAATGTTTGTTGAAGTCTAAGATGTACCAGTATTTGGGTGTTTATCTTTTGTGGTTTTACCTGTACTGTTTTGGTATTTTCTGAATTGGCAGCGTCTAAGGCGGAGCCTTCCTCCAGGGTTGTTGCGGAGAATCTCATCAACGTGGACCACGACCACGTCGGCTACTGGGCTACCTGCCATAGAACCTGGACCTGTACGAAGAGACCGCTCAGCTAGCATCAAATACACCACAGAAAGGTAATGGCAATTTCACATAGAATCTTGGGGTCAAAAAATGTATTTATCTTACTTTTTTTCTACATGAAACCAGTGAAACATGGAGAAACTCAGTGATGACAACTATCTCAAAAAGCCGCTCCATGTCCGCCTCCTGTGCTGCATCTGTCACATTAAACCACATCTACAGCAAATCTCTGGGAAGAACAGGTGGGTGAAAAGGTCAAGCAATTAGAATATGCAGTCCAAAATTCACAATGGGATTGTTGAATTAAAGGATTATTATTCTTGTCTGTTAAGGCCATAAGTATTAGGAAACACCTCTTAATAATGTAATCAAAGCAACCAATGAGTTAGGATACTAGATAGTTGGGATTGGGCAATTCTGTACTCCAATTTTGCGGGAACAGTTTTTAAGTTCTTTCTGTCTCAGCAGGACTGTGTCCTAGTCCACAAAGCAATGTCTATAAAGTCTTGCTGCAATGAATTTGGTACGGAAGAACTTAAATGCCTTGACTTCATCAAACCCCATCAGATAGCTTTGGGATGAACCGAAGATATTATAGTTAGGAAAAAGTGACACAATAACAATAATTCAAGTTGAAAAAACATTTTCGAAAATGAAAACAAGTTAAAAAAAAAAAAACCTTAACTAACTGAAACAAAATGTTCTGTTTGCAAAACGGATGAATACAAGCTATAATAGTCGCAAAAAAATGCCCTTCGTTGCACGTAGTCTTCGTCACTTAATTCCCATACATCAACTTTTGTGGTTAATTTCAAATGTATTTATTTCGAGATGGCCAATTTTATGACAGCTTTATAGCTGTACGGCACACCGAGGTTCGAGGTTGTGTTTGAAATTGCATTTTTTTGTCACAAAACTCAGCCTGTAATGCTATGCTAGGTAATGAGTACTCACCCTTTTTTTGGTTCATGTATTTAGAAATCAGTGCTATAAGTTGTAGCTAAAATAAATCACCATCATCTGTCTATATTTGTGAATGGTTGTTCATCTGTTAGTAAAGTTAAATGAATTTTTTAAGTTGTATTTTCTTGTTGGATTTTTATTACACAATACTTATTATTATTATTATTATTTTTAAATCCCGCACTCGACATTGCTCCATATGAAATGTGTCAATCTCTCCTTCAGGTTTCACCCACTCCAACATATCACCTCTGGGCTCTCCTTGTCCGTCACCTCCTGTTCAGGGTACTCCTGCCTCCAGCCCAACTATCAAGACATGCTCAGTTCAGCTTCCTGAGATTGCCGGGCCGCTGACAGAGCAGACCCCTGGCTGTGTGGGATCCAAGAGCCACCACCAAGCCTTAACACACAGCCAGAGCGCCCCGAGCTCCACCACACCTCACTGGCGACCGCCATCACTCTGTAGCAGGTAAAAATAACTTGAAACGCTAAGGTGACCAGAATTTGTCACATAGACTCCCATCCGAAAGTATTGGAACAGTGAGCCCAAATTCTTTTATTGTTGCTGTGGACTGAAAACATTTGGATTTTACATCAAAAGATGAATATGAGACAAGAGATCCGAATTTCACCTTTGATTTCCAGGTTTACATCTGTATCAGCTACACAATTCAGACTGCAGCACCTTTTGTTTGAACCCACTCATTTTTCATGTGACCAAAAATATTAGAACATGTGACTGACAGGTCTGATTTATTGCACTGACTATCTATGCTCAGATTACAGTTTTATTGATATGATGAGAGAGAGATGTTAAGACTAAATCTATACTAGTTAGAAGTGTGACCAAAAGAGAACTGCATACAGGTCAAAAACAATTATGAAGCTAAGAGAGGATGGAAAATCAATCAGATATATTTCACAAACATTGACCATAGACAATAAAACCATTTAGTAAATTGTACTCTGAAGACTGCAGAAACATTTTGTCCACCAATTTAAAGAAAGATGCAACCAAATGGACTAGGAGGGTCTTCGTCATGCAGCAAGATAATGACCCCAAACACTATCAAAACAACCAAAGAGTTCATCTTCAGACCTCTTTTCAGAAGTCTATAGAGAAGGCATTTTACCTTCTAAAGAAGACAATGAAATAATTTGCTGTATAGTGCAGGCAATCATGCCTTAACAAATATGTTTTCATGTTCTCAACTGGCATACAAAGCTATGTCAAACTTTTTGCACTACTTAAAAGTAAACTGTTACTCGGTTAATGCCGCAAATGCTGCAACAAAAGCTGAATAGATGCAGGACAGTATATCTAAATGAGAATATTATAGCTTTCTGAGAGGAAATGAGTCACTTGATTTATCTGCATGACGAGGACAGGAAATGAGTCAGTAATCAGAGAATGATCAGGATGAAATAATGTGCATCCTCTGCTCTCTTTTTATCAGCTGCGGCAGGCCGTTCAACAATCGACTGAACCACGGGGTGGACTCTATTGTCAAGGTAGACCGAATACCCCGTCCAGGTAAACAGCAGACATAAAACTGCATGAATTTCAGATACTCTAAAATATTATGCACAAATCTCACACAGATGATGATAAATCTGTTTTTGTAGGGAAAAGTGGTCTCCATTAGTCTGTCAAGAACATAAATATTCAAAGGTGTTTATTCATGATATATATAGCCAGTGCATTGCAAAACCTCAACCAGTTGTTGCTTTTATTTATTTATTTTTTAAAGTCCTGGTACTAAGTAGTTTGTGAGGCTTTTAATAATGTCACTCCAAATAATCAGTTTTATTCCATAAGGATCAATGCTGACTGCATGTTCCATGTTCGTCTCAGACGAGCGTGCGGTCACCTCGTCGGACTATGACAGCACCTACGACAGCACTTATGAGACCAACCACAGTGACAGCAGCGACTTTGCACAGAACGAGGAAGAGGCTGAAGCAGGCAAGAAGCCGTCTGAGTCAAAAGAAGGCCGCCGGGGGTATCTGTCGGAGAGCATCATTCTACACCCACTCTTGCCATCACCTGAGGTTGGCAAACAAGTTTCATTTGGAAGTGAGACCAAAAATGTTTGATTTCATTTGATTATTTGATTTAGTTTTGGGCAGCACTGTGAAATGTTCGTTACCACGTCTCCACAGTTCTGAGGTTGAGGGTTTGAATCTCGGTTGCGGTTCTCCCCGTATTTGTATGGGTTTTGTCCAGGTACTCCAACTTCCTGCCTTGGGTGCCATAGGTGTTAATAACAGTGTGAATGACTAGACAGTATGTGCTCTGTGATTGGCTGGCGACCGGCCCAGGGTCTACTCTCACCCAAAGTCAGCTGAGATAGGCTCCGAGTCACCCACTACCTGAATGTCTACAAGCGATATGAAAAAAATGGATGGATGGATTAAGATATGTAATGTTATTTTTATTCAATTTAAGTTTCCAATTCATGTCAAAAGGCATTACTGTGGCAATCAATACATTCATAACTTGATTTTGTGCATGTGGTATACTTAGTCATAACACTGAGACATATTTTTGCTGCAGGAAGTATTTGAATATTTCCTGGCTGTTCAGCATCAGCAACAAACACTGGGCATATGTTTGCTGGAACAGCTACAAGGCTCATTGATTTAGGACGGGCGGAAGTGTCAACTAAGGCAAATATTTATCCCAGAATTCTGTCTAGAGGATTTGTATGCTTCGCTCCCACCAAGCATGTTGTCACTGCTGCTGTTGATAGTTTACACTCTGGGACAGTGAATTGACTTGGCAAATGTACAGGTTTATATTCATGGTGGTGAATGGAAAGCTGTAATGTCATGGTTGTAGATAACCACATTGTATCCTGCTGGCCATCGTCTTTAGAAGGTGGAACAGTCCACACTTAAGAAATTATCATTTTTGGTCAACAGTGAAGTATAGTATTGTTGCAAACTAATTCCAAATACAATTGTGAGCTTCGTTACAAATAATGAAGAATATCATTGCTGTAATTGGAACCTACCTTTTTTTGTTATTTATTTTGCCCTCAACCCACAGAACAAGCTAATCCTGGCCCCAGAGCCTCTGGTGATGCCTGAGTTGGAACCTCTCATGAGTCAACTCAACAAATGGAATTTTCCAATTTTCAGTCTTGTGGAGAGGACTCATGGAAAAACAGGTTGCATTCTCAGCCAGGTAAGGACTAATTAGCTCTGTCATCTTTGTGGCATTTAACTTATGACAAGTTGACAGCATAGAGTAGCAATACTGTTCGACATAGATATGTAATGTGTGCATTGACTGAAAATTCCACGTACAGGCAGAGAGCAGCTACAGTGAATCAAATGTTAATTCAGACACGGGGAAGGTTTACACTAGAAAAACAGTTACTGTAGTATGAAGTACAGGAAAATGCTAAGTGGTGTGATTTCAGACTGACATCATTAAAAACGGATTTTTAACAAGAAAGTTGCAGATAATTAAAAAACAAAATATGTGAAGCAATGTTTTCAGTTAATATGAGGGATAAGGGTAATAAAAAAGGAACAAAGAAACAATCACATTATTGAATACCTAAAAGTTAGAGATACACATCAAACTGTCTCTGTTTTAAGTGTGATAGTCAGTGTTATTGTTGTAAATACCCAGACCAGTTACTGAACATAACGAGAACACAATGGTAACTCAAGTAGGTAAATGCTTTTTTTTATAAGGCTCTAAAGTTCCACTAAGTAGATCGGAAAACTACCACCACAATAATAAATATATTGCTAAATTAAGACCTTTCGGACAGTAGTGATGATCAAAACGTGAACATTATTACCTTTGCAAAAGCCAATTTTTAATGTAGCTCTTTTATTGGATCTCACCAGCTTGTGCACATTTTTCGAGGATGAGCTTCAACAACAAACATCCTTTGTAAACGTTACTGTGCTTGCGGTATTAAAACAGTGTTTTTTTTTTTTTTTTTTGGGTGCAATGTCCCAGGTGTCCTACTGGCTCTTCGAAGACGCGGGCCTGTTCGAGACCTTCAAGATTCCTATAACAGAGTTCATGAACTACTTTCACGCTTTGGAGAACGGTTACAGAGACATCCCCTGTGAGTATATGGTTTTATTGTATTATGTCCAACATTGTTTTAATTTCCTCATCTGTGAAATAAAACCACTTAAAGAGCACTTGGTAAGGTGCAAAAGATTAATATTTATCACATTTAATATCAAATAATAATTAGCATCAACTTCTTTAACATGAATGAGATGTGGTGAATGCTATTCCGCCAACGTGAGAACACTTACTACTATTAAACATGTATTTTGATACAGTAAACGATCCACCGAACGACAATCGAACTAGGGCTGTAATTAGTGATTATTGTAATGATTGCTTAATCTGCAAATTATTATAATTTTTTTATTAATTGAGGAATTTAAAACAATTGTACTTTCCGTCCCTTCATTGAAAAACAGGACATTGTTTCAAATTGACAAAATGCACAAACATAAATGTATTATGATTCAGTTACTGGTTTGGTCTGTTCCATGTCAGAGAAAACCGTAGGCAAAAATGTTAATCATAGTTTTTTTTTTTTTTTAATTAAAAGCAGATTTTTGCAAATGTCTTATTTTGATGAAACACAATGATAATCAGTCTGCTTTCATGGTGGAACTACAGACGGAGTACCACAATAAATTCTTATATTAAACGTTTTTTGTTTGTTTGTTTGTTTTCTAAATGATATGACATAAATTATTGCAAATTACGACATAAAGAATGTCGGACCAAAGTTTGAGAGCCCCCAAACACAAGTAATTTGTTCCTGGTAGTTGGAATGACTAGCAGAATGACGAGCAGAATGCACTATCCGTATGTACAGCACATAAGGATGTATACAAAATGTATCTTTAAGGGAAATGCTATGCTTAAATTTTCCACTTAAATTAAAACTGTGGGACTTTATATGATTACATGTCGGTTTCCGTTGGATGTGGAATTTAACAAGCTTCGCAAGCCTCTTTCTGCGCCAATAAAGTGCTTTAAAATGGTCTTTTTCTTTACATGTTTCCAAGTATTTCCAAATATGACTGAACAGTACATTCTGTAATATAAACAAATGTGAAGCCACAGAATGGTAAAGCTGGGCCAGCTGAGAGAGGCTGTACAGTATGTATGAGATGGTAGCGCTTGAATCTACTGCCCTCTGCTGCTCGTGACAGATCACAACAGGATCCATGCCACTGACGTGCTGCATGCTGTTTGGTACCTCACCACTCAGCCTGTCCCCAGTCTGCCCACGCTCCTGACTGAGAACGGCATACACAAAGGTGAGAAGCATTTCTCGGTACCATACCATCTTATCAGCATCCACTCTTCCTCACACCGTCTCGAGAGACGCATTTTTCTTTTTGTCTCTCCACCCGTAGACCCGGCAAACGGCATAACCCCTGGCGCTATGGCCTTTCTGTCATCCAAGACGCGCTCTTTGCTGGAGGAAGGCTATGGCTCCTTGTCTGGCCTAATTCCGGGCCTAGAGCTGATGGCCTTGTATGTAGCTGCCGCCATGCACGATTACGACCATCCCGGAAGAACCAACGCCTTTCTAGTAGCCACCAGTGCGCCACAGGTAAAAAAATAGGGGACTCTGAAATATAGTTTCAAACTACTACCTTTGGACAAAACTAAGGGGCATGGCACCTCTGGGGGATGAGCGTGTTTCAACACCTTCACTTTTCCCGCAGAACGTGTTGAACACCCTTTCACTGTCGGGAACACAATGAAATCATGAGTGTTTATGAAAGAAATGTTTTTTTGTTTTGTTTGTAATATTCAGTAGATATGTGTTTTTTTGTTTTTGTTTTTTTTTTTCACGCAGCATGTGAAATATAGTGGTTAGGTTCTGTGGTTCGGAGTTCAAATATCTCTTCCTGTGTGGAGATTGCATGTTCTTCTTATGCTTGCGTGGGTTTTTCTTTCGGGACTTCAGCTTCAAATTCATTCAAAAAACATGCATATTAGGTTCATTCTAGTCTCTCAATTGTGACCTGCATTTCCCTATTCTAGCCAAGTCATGACTCACTTTTATATAGCTTAAGAACAATAAAGAAAATGTATTGTTTAAAATATGTTTCTTTGCAAATACACAGTAAGTACACTATATCATATGAGCTGTCCGGCACCTTCATTTTAACCTAGTGAAATGTTTTACTAGCTGCCCGCGAGCCACCCAAAATGGATCCGTGACCCACTTTTGGATCCCGACCTACCAGTTGAGAATCACTGCTCTAAATTGCCCATAGGTGTTAATTTTACTGTGAATGGGCGTTTATATGCGCCCTGTGATTGGCTGTGGACCAGTCCAAGGTCACTGGGAAAGGCTCCGGCACCTCCGCGACCCTCATGAGGACAAGCGCTGTAGAAAAGAGGTGGATGTGTTTTAACTATCATGCTGAACCTTATAAGGAGATACGTAATATTGCCAGTTATTTACAATTCTTTTTTTTCACTGTAGGCTCTTCTATACAATGACCGTTCTGTCTTGGAAAACCACCACGCTGCTTCAGCGTGGAACCTCTTCATGTCTCGTCCGGAGTACAACTTCTTGGTTAACCTTGAACATGTTGAGTTCAAACGCTTCCGATTCCTTGTCATTGAAGCCATCTTGGCCACAGACCTAAAAAAACACTTTGACTTCCTCGCAGAGTTTAATGCCAAGGTAAAACAAGACGTTTTGAACAATGCTATTCTTTGTAGCAACAGTTTGGAAGGTGACCTTTTTTTTTGCTCCAGTGCACAAAGAAAGGTCGATAAGGATGTGCTTTGGGTGTGGGACAACTTGACAGGAACCTGACTTTAACCTTGAATTTTTCCTTCTATTTTTATTATTGTCTATAGTCCGTATAATGTTGTCTCTGTCCAGATAGTGCCTAATAAATTGCTAAATGCTTATTCACATACCATAACAGATGCACTCTGTTTTTCATATACATGTGCCCAGGTGGGTGATGAAGGAATGTCTGGTATTGACTGGACAAATGAAAATGACCGCTTGCTGGTGTGCCAGATGTGCATCAAGCTCGCTGATGTCAATGGACCACTGAAGTGTAAGGAGCTGCACTTGCAATGGACTGAGGGGATCGTCAATGAGTTCTACGAACAAGTATGGTTCTGAATCTCTGCAATCCTTGGACTCTTTTTATATTATTTAGCTATATATATATATATATATATATATATATATATAAAGAAAAAAATATATATATATATTTTCTTTCTTTAATCAGAATATCGGGGGTTCTCAGTTTATGACCAGCTAAAACGCGCCTAATGAATTAGTTTGCACGGTGGTGTAATAATGTAAGCGTGAGAAGGCATGCTTTGTTCGTTTTATTGTCGCATATTTATATCCTGGAGTTTTTTTTTCATATAAATATTTGTTTTAAAAATGTCTGTAGTTTAGTGAATGATTACGGCACATTCCAACATGCAATACATACAAATTCTGCTCGTAGCAACTTCTGTCGTAAACTGAGGACCCCCTGTTGCAGCAGGAAAAATAGTATTTGCTTTGATCAAATTTGTTTGGCAATAATCAACACAACACTAACATTCAATTCTGAGACCCACATATTATGGTTAAAGCAGCATTATGTTATAAATTTGACCTTAACATTTTATTGATTCAGTCGCTCACGATTAAAATAAGGCCAAAATAAAAAAAATAGAGACATTTTAATTGTTTTAAAAAGGGCAAAAAAAATGTAAATACCAGTGGATCAAATAATGAAAAAAAAAGTGTACATTGTTGGTTACAAATACGTACATCTGTATTTATTCACAATGTTTAGAATTAACCATTATTGCAGATATGTACATCAATACATACATTATTTCACATATCTTATGTGGAAATGAAGAGGTTGAGGTTCTCTCTAGGAGTGACCAGGTTGGATAGGATCATCAGAGGGGCAGCCAAGGTTCGATGTTTTGGAGACAAAGTTAGAGAGAGCAGACTTGGATGGTTTGGACACGTCCAGAGGGGAGAGAGTGAGTATATTGGTAGAAGGATGATGAGGTTGGAGCTGGCAGGCAAGAGAGCTAGAGGAAGACCAAAGAGAAGGTTGATAGATGTCGTGAGGGAAGACATGAGAGCAGTTGAAGAAGAAGATAAAAGCCATTAAAACACTTATAGTCTCGACTGGCAATCAGATCACAATTGTTTGGTTTTAATGGTTAAAGTCTGCTGTCTAGTAGTATTGCCCTACAACAGACTGACAGGAGCAGCCCCATGTGGCTAAATAATCCCTCAGTTTGCTGCACTGCACTCTGACACCACTGCAAACTAATGAAATATTGTGAAATTAACACTTGTATTAATCAAAAATGAGAATAAGCTTCTTTGTGAAGGCAGAATTTCTGATGCAGCTCTTGTATTAGATATGATAAGACTGTGCAGGTATACCTAATGCAGTGCTTGGTGAGTGCACATGCATTCTTAAGACTCCTCCATCCGAGTATGTGAAAGTGAAAGTAAGACATATTTTCTTTTTAAAGTGCTGAACAAAGCCACTATTGTCATAAAAATACAGTATAGTGTATAAGTTGTAACACAAATCCCTTAGGGTATGGGGTCCAAAGAAAAGCTTTGCGTGTGAATAAGTGATGCGTGTGGCCGCTGACAGGGTTGCCAAGTTGGCCTTAATGTAGCATTTGAGAAAACTACAGGTACAAACCCCAATTCCAATGAAGTTGGGACATTGTGTAGAACGTAAATAAAGACAGAATATATTTGCAAATCCTTTTCAACCTAAATTCAACTGAATACACTACAAACACCAGATACTATATTTAATGTTCAAACTGATGAACTTCACTGTTTTGGGGTGAAATATTCTCTTGTTTTGTGTTTGCTGCCTGCAACATGTTTCAAAAACGCTAGGACAGGGGCAACAAAAGACTGGGAAAGTTGAGGAATGCTAAAGAAAAAAAAAAACACAAAAAAAACCTGTTTGGAACATCCCGCAGGTTGATTGCAAACAGATGAGTGTCATGACTGGGTATGAAAAGAGCATCTCCAATTGTTCACAAGCAAGGATGGGGCGAGGTTCACCACTTTGTGAACAACTGCATGTGCGAATAGTCCAACAGTTTAAGAACAACGTTCCTCAACATACAATTTGAAGGAATTTAGAGTGTTCTTCATCTACGGTCCATAATATCATCAAAGGATTCAGAGAATGTGGCGAAATCTCTGCACATAAGTGGCAAGGCCGAAAACCACATTGAATGACCTTTTATCCCTCGAGCGGTTTAAGTGTCAAAAACTGCCATCATTGTGTAAAGAATATTGCCACGTGGGATCAGGAACACTTCAGAAAACCATTGTCCGTTAACACAGTTTGTTGCTAAATCTACAAAAGCAAATTAAAACTCTACCATCCAAAGCTAAACCCATGTATCAACAACACCCAGAAAAATTTGGGGAAATCCTTGCTTTAAATGAAGAAGCCAACCAGTTACTTGTGGATTAAATCATCTGAACTACTTTATGAATTGTAATTCTATTAACTTTTTATCAATTTTATAATGAATTATTATAAATATGCACATCAGAGACACGAGCAATTAGCACTGATGAACAATTCATGCCCGACAACATTTGATTTCAACAATGTAAAAGATGCAAGGACTCTGAATTCACTTGTTAACAAGTGTATTTAACAAATCACTGATATTTGTGGGGACACCTATTAACTGATCAAGGCGATCATTTATGCCGCCTATTGCCCTCACAATCGGCTTCTTGTGAGTCCAGCGCATGCACTGAAAAAAAAAGTCCCTTGAATTTACCTAATTTGAACATGTACATTGATTTGGACATGATTAAAATGTGTTAAAATTACAAAAAATCATGGGGGTTTTTTTTAGGAGAAGAGGGGTAAATTATGTCATTTTAACACATTTTAATCACGTGCAACCGATGTACATGTTCATCCATCCATCCATCCGTCCATCCATTATCTACCGCTTATCCAAGGTCGGGTCGCGGGGGCACTAGCTTTAGCAGGGACGCCCAGACTTCCCTCTCCCCAGTCACTTCATCCAGCGCTTCCGGGGGGATCCCGAGGCGTTCCCAGGCCAGCCGAAGGACGTAGTCTCTCCAGCGTGTCCTGGGTCGAGGACCCTGCCGAGGGTGTAGAGCTGGTCCACTGGTCCACGGCCGGGACAAAAACCACACTGCTCCTCCTGAATCTGAGATTCGACTTCCCGATGGACGCTCCTCTCCAGGATCCCTGAATAGACCTTTCCAGGGAGGCTGAGGAGTGTGATCCCCCTGTTGTTGGAACACACCCTCTATCTTGTCTTTGTAGCGTATTCAATCGAATATAGGTTGAAAGGGATTTGCAAATCATTGTATTCTGTCTTTATTTACGTTTTACACAATGTCCCAACTTCATTGGAATTGGGGTTTGTATTAATTGCTGTAAACTACTCATGACTATCTGATTTATTTCAACATTAAGAGTATGTTTTCTTACAAATGACATCGCTGAAGTTGAGAAAGTAGATGGGGAAAGACACGTAAACCGTAGTTGGTTTGACCACAAGAAATTGGCACTAAGTGGATTAGTCAAGTCATATCTCTTAATCGGTGCATGTAAGGTGAGTACGTCAGGAGTAGTATTTGTGGCTTATGAATGTTTTTTTTTTTTTTTTTTTTTTTTTTTTTTTAGTCGATTCAGCTTACATACAGGGGTACTCTATAACCTGCATTCTAAAGTAACAATTAAAAACTCCCATAGTGTGGGACAAGCTTTAAACAATCAGATAAGTAATTATCAGCATGTATTTAGCTTATTTAGGCTTTATGAATGTGACAGTTGTATCAGTGTAATTCAGAACATTATGTTGCAACATAAGCCAATAAATCTTTAATCAGTTTGTTGCTATTCAAATCTTCACCCTCTAATACAGTGATTCCCATCCACACAAGTGTGCTGTGAGAGGTCATCCGGGGTTTCACTTAATTTGTCATTATTATTTATTAATTACAAAATATCTTTGTTTGTCCGTGCCATCGATGTATAGTGTAGTGACAGACTGAACAATGAAATAGCCTTCCACTCGATGGCAGAGGTTACAATAAACCTCTGTATCTACCTGTTGCCG
The DNA here is from genome assembly GCF_024500275.1 of Phycodurus eques. NCBI lineage: Eukaryota > Metazoa > Chordata > Actinopteri > Syngnathiformes > Syngnathidae > Phycodurus > Phycodurus eques. The sequence continues at coordinate 22,717,169 of NC_084531.1, forward strand.
TTCATTCAAAAGAATAAGTCATGACTTCCAGTGAGTACATCAACTCTGTGTTCATAAGCTGGCCCAGATCCCACACAGAGCATTTCGATATAATTGAAACAAGAGTATAAGTATTTCAGTATTCATACTTTCTGTGACATTTTTGTTTGGTGGCATGCCGTGACATTTATAGAGTCGGTGCGTTGGCTTAATAAAGGTCGGGAACCACCTCTTATAATACAAGCCTGTTAGTAGGTGTCATCATCACAGCTATGAGAATGATTTGTTTTATCCACTAAGTTTGGACATCATTGTTGTTGTTAAGAAAGCGGTGAAACTAGATACAGTACGTACTTTTGTCTTCAGATAATAGGGGCCGGGTGACCCAAATGCTGTATGTTGTCGTTGACAGTGCTACATATAAAGTTGCAGCACAAATGCTCTCAGTCACACAACAAATGCCAAGTCACACCATTATATTTAAATGATGCGCTGTAATGCACTTTAATATCTCACACTATCCACACTATATTTCACCATATATTGTATATTATACACTTACTTGCAGCTTTTACATGAGCCGTGTGTGTGCACTGACGATATCCAGGCTTTTGGCTGCCATAGCGATCAAAGCCCTTGCCTTTATGTACTCCATATGAATTGCTTTTGAATTCACAGACATAAAAAAACAAATGCTCAACATTATATGACTACCACACACAATGACTCGTAGTAATCTCAACACAGAAACAAACTAAATTCACAAATTCTAAATTAGACTGAAGAATAATGTAAACTAGAAATAAAATAGTGTGACATGCAGTCATCTTGGCTATGTGATGATGCATCCACTGTGGAAGCATGTCTTTGTTGACAGACTACAAAGTGAGGAAAGGCATGAACAACAAACATCTCAAGCACGGAAGAGGAGCAGGAAGGTTCCACTTTGATTGCCCTTAGCATACAGTCCATCCTTTCAAATAATAATCCATGTGAATCTAACATAGGAACAATTATTATATTTGTGGTTATTAGTGGTGCAGGGCGTGCCGGCACGTTGAATGTTAAATTATTAAGATTCATTATGTATTTTTCAACAGCTTTTCATAAAGCTAAGTAGTATATATATAAAAAAAAGGCAAAATAGCACATTTTTATGACAATCCATCAAGATTTACACACTGTAGTTCTAAACTGTAGAAAATTATGATGTTTTGGGTTGTAACTCAAAACGCCCACTTTATTCATGGTTTCTAAACCAAACAGCCAACACCACTTAGAGAGTACAGCTCAACATTTGTTCCTGGGAATCCAGCATTTTCAGCATAGCATATTTTCACGTGGGCTCAGTCCGGAGTCATGCGTTGAATTGCATCCCTGCGGAATGTTTTGATTTATTGATTTTTGAATTTTTATTTTCATACAAATGATTGACATTTCTGAGTAAATATATATCCAATGTTTTAATTTCTAGATCATTACCACGTTGTAGACTATGAATCTTACCAGGATCCTTAACAGTGGTGCAAAAGTTGTTTCCTCAAAACTTTTTGATAATTTCACCAAATACGACCAATTTTCAAAAACAATTAAAATGGTGACTGTGTACATTATATACATACGTTCAAATCTTTCTGTGATTGGGTGGCGACCAGTTAAGGGTGTGCCTGTCTCTCACCCAATGTCAGTTGGAATAGTCTCCAGTTCACCCGTGACCCTCATGAGAAAAGCAGTGCAGAAAATGAATGAATGGATTAATACTTAATACTTTAATACTTTCCACTTTTTGTCATTTTGTCAGCCAGAAGATCAGATAAAAACTGTCCATTCATCCATTTTTCACCACTACGGTATTCCTATTCCTGATCCAGCTCACCAGGTGAGCTGGAGCCTTTCCCAGCTGAATTTAGAGTAATACTAGTTTGCACCTTTCTAGGGGGATGAGGAAGCAAGCCTGGGCCTTCCCATCAGCCCATTTATGGACCGGTCAGCACCACAGCTCGCTAAACTACAAGAGTCGTTCATCACTCATATAGTGGGACCCCTCTGCTCCTCGTACGATTCGGCCGCTCTGATGCCGGGTGACTGGGTCGACCTGCTGGAAGAGGAAAAGGAGGGTCAAGATATGGAGGAGGAAGAGGAGGAAGCTCCATCTCCTGGTTCTGACTTTTCCCGTATGTAAACCTCTAATTTATTGATGTTCCTCTCCAATCTGCTTATTGTGAGTTTTATGTTGCCAATTATTACTTCTGTCGCCAGCGAGTTTTCAATTACTGCCTTGGCATTCAATAATTGGCAGCTGGATTGTGTTATTGTTTTTAATTTTCTGTTCAATCTGATTGTGTAGGATATTAAATTAACCAGTCACAATCTAGCTACTTATCAATGCAGCCCTATGGGTGGCACAAGTCAGTGCACACTGTAGGCCGGTCCCAAGCCCGGATAAATGCAGAGGGTTGCGTCAGGAAGGGCATCCGGCTTAAAACCTTGCCAAACAAATATGAGCGTTCATCCAAAGAATTCCATACCGGATCGGTCGTGGCCCGGGTTAACAACGTCCGCCACCGGCGCCGTCAACCTGCGGGGCGCCGTTGGAAATTCAGCTACTGTGGGTCGAAGTCAAAGAAGAAGAGGAGGTGGAAAGCGGGTTCTTCGGCAGAAAGAGAAGAGGAAAACACAGAGCCTAGAACTGAATGTGGGGACTTTGAATGTTGGGACTATGACAGGAAAATCTCGGGAGTTGGTTGACATGATGATGAGGAGAAAGGTTGATATATTGTGTGTCCAGGAGACCAGGTGGAAAGGCAGTAAGGCTAGAAGTTTAGGGGCAGGGTTTAAATTATTTTACCATGGTGTCGATGGGAAGAGAAATGGAGTCGGGGTTATTTTAAAAGAAGAGTTGGCTAAGAATGTCTTTGAGGTGAAAAGAGTATCAGATCGAGTGATGAGGCTGAAATTTGAAATTGAGGGTGTTATGTGTAATGTGATTAGTGGCTATGCCCCACAGGTAGGATGTGACCTAGAGGTGAAAGAGAAATTCTGGAAGGAGCTAGATGATGTAGTTCTTAGCATCCCAGTCAGAGAGAGAGTCGTAATTGGTGCAGATTGTAATGGACATGTTGGTGAAGGTAATAGGGGTGATGAAGAAGTGATGGGTAAATACGGCATCCAGGAAAGGAACTTGGAGGGACAGATGGTGGTAGACTTTGCAACAAGGATGCAAATGGCTGTAGTGAACACTTTTTTCCAGAAGAGGCACGAACATAGGGTGACCTATAAGAGCGGAGGTAGAAGCACACAGGTGGATTACATCTTGTGCAGACGATGTAATCTGAAGGAGGTTACCAACTGTAAGGTAGTGGTAGGGGAGAGTGTGGCTAGACAGCATAGGATGGTGGTGTGTAAGATGACTCTGGTGGTGGGGAGGAAAATTAGGAAGACAAAGGCAGAGAAGAGAACCATGTGGTGGAAGCTGAGACAGGACGAGTGTTGTGCAGCTTTTCGGGAAGAGGTGATACAGGCTCTCGGTGGACGGCAGGAGCTTCCAGAAGACTGGACCACTGCAGCCAAGGTGATCAGAGAAGCAGGCAGGAGAGTACTTGGTGTATCTTCTGGCAGGAAAGGAGAGAAGGAGACTTGGTGGTGGAACCTCACAGTACAGGAAATCATACAAGGAAAGAGGTTAGCTAAGAAGAAGTGGGACACTGAGAGGACCGAGGAGAGGCGAAAGGAATACATTGAGATGCGACACAGGGCAAAGGTAGAGGTGGCAAAGGCAAAACAAGAGGCATATGATGACATGTATGGCAGGTTGGACACTAAAGAAGGAGAAAAGGATCTATACAGGCTGGCCAGACAGAGGGACAGAGATGGGAAGGATGTGCAGCAGGTTAGGGTGATTAAGGATAGAGATGGAAATATGTTGACTGGTGCCAGCAGTGTGCTTGCTAGATGGAAAGAATACTTCGAGGAGTTGATGAATGAGGAAAATGATAGAGAAGGGAGAGTAGAAGAGGTAAGTGTGGTGGACCAGGAAGTGGCAATGATTAGTAAGGGGGAAGTTAGAAAGGCATTAAAGAGGATGAAAAATGGAAAGGCAGTTGGTCCTGATGACATTCCTGTGGAGGTATGGAAGCATCTAGGAGAGGTGGCTGTGAAGTTTTTGACCAGCTTGTTCAATAGAATTCTAGTGCGTGAGAAGATGCCTGAGGAATGGAGGAAAAGTGTACTGGTGCCCATTTTTAAGAACAAAGGTGATGTGCAGAGCTGTGGCAACTATAGAGGAATAAAGTTGATGAGCCACACAATGAAGTTATGGGAAAGAGTAGTGGAGGATAGACTCAGGACAGAAGTGAGTATTTGCGAGCAACAGTATGGTTTCATGCCTAGAAAGAGTACCACAGATGCATTATTTGCCTTGAGGATGTTGATGGAAAAGTACAGAGAAGGTCAGAAGGAGCTACATTGTGTCTTTGTAGATCTAGAGAAAGCCTATGACAGAGTACCCAGAGAAGAACTGTGGTACTGCATGCGGAAGTCTGGAGTGGCAGAGAAGTATGTTAGAATAATACAGGACATGTACGAGGGCAGCAGAACAGCGGTGAGGTGTGCTGTAGGTGTGACAGAAGAATTTAAGGTGGACGTGGGACTGCATCAGGGATCAGCCCTGAGCCCCTTCCTTTTTGCAGTGGTGATGGATAGGCTGACAGATGAGGTTAGACTGGAATCCCCGTGGACCATGATGTTTGCAGATGACATTGTGATCTGCAGTGAAAGCAGGGAGCAGCTGGAGGAACAGTTAGAGGGATGGAGGCATGCACTGGAAAGAAGAGGAATGAAGATTAGCCGAAGTAAAACAGAATATATGTGCATGAATGAGAGGGCTGGTGGGGGAAGAATGAGGCTACAGGGAGAAGCGATAGCAAGGGTGGAGGACTTTAAATACTTGGGGTCAACCGTCCAGAGCAATGGTGAGTGTGGTCAGGAAGTGAAGAAACGGGTCAAAGCAGGTTGGAACGGGTGGAGGAAGGTGTCAGGTGTGTTATGTGACAGAAGAGTCTCTGCTAGGATGAAGGGCAAAGTTTATAAAACAGTAGTGAGGCCAGCCATGATGTACGGATTAGAGACAGTGGCACTGAAGAGACAACAGGAAGCAGAGCTGGAGGTGGCGGAAATGAAGATGTTGAGGTTCGCTCTTGGAGTGACCAGGTTGGATAAAATTAGAAATGAGCTCATCAGAGGGACAGCCAAGGTTCGATGTTTTGGAGACAAAGTTAGAGAGCGCAGACTTCAATGGTTTGGACACGTCCAGAGGAGAAATAGTGAGTATATTGGAAGAAGGATGATGAGGATGGAGCTGCCAGGCAAGAGAGCTCGAGGAAGACCAAAGAGAAGGTTGATGGATGTCGTGAGGGAAGACATGATGGCAGTTGGTGTTCGAGAGGAGGATGCAGGAGATAGGCTTACATGGAAAAGGATGACGCGCTGTGGCGACCCCTAACGGGACAAGCCGAAAGGAAAAGAAGAAGAATCTAGCTACTTATCGAGCTGGTTCATTCATTTGAAACTCAGGAAATAAATGCAGATTTTGATTCGTCCGTCCATTTTCTGCACTGCTTCACCCTGTTAGTGTTGCAGTTCCACTGGAGCCTGCAGCTGAGATTTTGGCAGGAGGCAACCCTGGACTGGTCACCAGCCAATCATAGGGCACATATAGACAAACAACCATTCACATGCCCGTTCACACCTAAGGATGATTCAGTCTTTAATGAACCTAACCCGCATGTTTTTGGAATGTGCGGTTAAAAAGCAGCACGCAGAGAAAACAGACGCAAGCACGAGGAAAACATGCCACCTCTACACAGGAAAACCGGAGCCGAGATTCGAACCCCAGACCTCAGAAGTGTGAGGTACACTTGCCTAAATGCAAACTGAAACCATGAATTATGTCCGCTAACTCAATTGATGATGAGTTTAAATGAATAGGTGACTATTTTAATGCATATTCTGTTTCACTCAACAGCAATATACTGTATGAGCAGAGGAACACTATCTCTAAAGTCAAACACAGTCCATTCTAGAACGGTGGTTGTCCACAAATTATTATTATTATTTTTTTAATTTTGAAAAAAATGTTGCCAATATTAGACAATACACCTGTAAACCGAAATAATCTGTCCCATCCATAAAAGAAACAAAAACAAAAAACAAAAAACTTAGAACTATGTTGACAATGTTCTAAGTGTCTTTTTTATATAAAGTTTAACCACTCTAAATAATAAAATGTAAAGACAAATACAGTGGATCCGCGGTTCGGTACTCCCGGATTCAACTATTCGCACCTTTTTTTGTGGTCAATTTTTTGTCAATTTTATTTCATTTTTCTTTTTGTATTTTTTTTGGGGGGGGGAACCAATCCTGGAAACGCTTATTAATGGTTTATCCCTGCTTCTTCAAGAATTTGTTGTTGTTGTTTTTAAATGCAAGTATAATGGGCATCAAATGAGCTATTCATGATCCGCCCCGTCTGTATTCCCAGTGAATAGCGGGAGTCCAATGTTCATAAAATGGACAAAGTTCTAATACAAAGGTGATTTTTTTCCCCCACTTTATTAATGGTCACACAAGGGTACAAAAGAAAAAAAAACACTGCCTTAACTTTGATAAGAAGTGACAACATACTGTTTCTGGTGGAGTCAGACTGTTTTCAAGGGTAGCCGACTTACTTCAGGAAACTTGTGGTGTACTGTAAATTCTTCTTCTCTGAACGCCTCTTGTTGAGGTCATCAAGGTAATCGTTTCTGACCAGAACTCTTCTTGTACACTGTACACTGATGTTTCATGTAGAGTTTGGAATTTCTCCCCAAAATGCTAACTGTACTGTAGGGGTTGAACCGATGAGTCGACTAGTCGACGAGCCCACATTCGTACTCAGCATCGACATTTAAACCTGAAGGGCAACTTATCGCTAGTTAGATGTTTTTAGCATCTCATCCTCCAATCGGCCAATTGACAGAGGACTTTCAACTTGCCCGTCTGCTGCCGTCGCCAGACTATAATGCTCTGTGGCGCGGATAACCCTAACAAGGTCAAAAAGAAGAGGTCATTGGAATTGCAGTTTCTAAACCTTGTCTCATTGTCCTTTCTGTCTTACAGAGAGGCAAAACACTGAGAAGGAAAGCAGGAGAAAAGTGTTCTGCCAAATCACACAGCACCTTCTGGAGAACCACGAAATGTGGAAGAGAGTCATTGCTGCAGAAGTTCAGGAGGACACCCTGAAGGAGGAACCGAACTGTCTTAGCACCTCAACTGACCCAATCACAGCCATTCACGAGGAAGAGGAGGAACAAGCAAGCAAAGAAGAGGAAGATTTGACGGAATGCTTTGATAAAAGTGAAGAGGCGCCCGCTATAGAAGACGATGACGGCCTCTCACAGTCGGAGACGTCAGGCGGGAAAGTGGAGGAATCGGAGTGATAGAAGGAACAATGACCTCCTTCCTAACTAGGAATTTATTTTACCGTTTGTTTGCTCTCCTAACTCTTAATATTGTAGCCAGCACATCACTTTGACACAACACTGTAGAAGACGTTTTGGGTAATTTGTGCCGAACAAAAACAGGGTTTATGACAAGAGATGGTGGCGGGAGCAAATGAATTGGCCTCAGTGGAAAAAAAAGAAGAAAAATCATGTCTTTTATGTTATCCGTGGTACCCAGTCCTTATCTAGCCTGCCCTTTCTTCTGTATATGCACAACGACCCCGTTTCACTAAATTCCCCCATCAGTGAGTTATGAGCTGTGTCAGAAAAGTCCCAGGACTGGTTTCACAAAAGCAATACTTGAAATCTAAACTACAAACTACGATTTTTTTCCCCCCCCTTCAATATCGGCCAGACAATTACCCAGCATGGCTAGAAAGAGATCCAGCAGCTTTTGCTTCATTCGGCGAGAGTTGTGGCAGAAGAATTTGGGGCTGCTTCAGCATGACGCGTCTGCTCCCAATCCCCAGAGCATCTGAATTCCAGGGGAATTCATAAAAGAGAAAAACTTTTAATTTGTTGTTTAGATTTGAAATGTATCTTTAATGACACTCCAGGTAGTCTTTGAACATTTATGACACACCTTGTACATTGTCACATGCCTTGCCATTACTCTTGTTGCTCCTAGCCTCCCATCCGAGTCTGAGAAGACTTCCTCTTGAAGACAATGGGATAAAAGCCAGGGAAAAAGCTGTTTCCACTGAAACTTGCTAATGTGGGGAAAAAACATCACATTTGCGTACAGACTGATTTTATATATGCAGACAGTGCTACAGGACAAACAGGTTTTATACTGTGGACAAAATAGGATGTTCAACAAAGAGCCCTCTAAAAGCTTTGCCTCCTATCAATGAAAAATAATATACAACAAAATGGTTTACTTTGTGTCAAACAATAATGTGTTTAGATATTTCCTCCCACAGCACGCTAACACATCGAAAGGTCACACAACTCAGGAAGGCAGAGACACAAAACTAAGACGACCTTATTACTTTCCAATGCTTCCTGTCCGCCATAACTGTGCACATGATTCACTCACAAAACAAAACAAAACAAAACAAGATCATTGATCAAATACTTAAATGATTTGTAAAACTCTAGTTCTTCCTTCTGGTTCCTGTATGACAATTATATGATTACTTTTTGTGTCACAGCCAGGCTTTTCTGCTTAAACTTTGGCATGATAATTGAAACATTTATGTTGTGTGCAATAATACTGTATTGAAACAGTATAGAAACATGGATAGAATTGTTGGTACCCTTCCAATGAAGAAAGAAAACCCCCATGGTTACTGAAATAACCTTAAACGGAAAATGTATGTTGACAAGCAACAAAGAGGTTAGCGTCCTTTGGACAGATGAGAAAAAAACTGATGAATTTTTTGGCAAGTCACATCTGCTCCATGTTTACAGAATTCCCCCCCCCCCCCCCCCCGCCCACTCCAAAAAAAAAAAAAACACTGTACCTACTGTGAAACCCGGGAGGAGGTGTGGTTTTGTCCTCGGGCTGCTTTGCTGCATCTGGCACAGGGTGTCTTGAATCTGAGCAGGGTACAATAAATCTTAAGGCTATCGAGGTATACTGAAGCGAAATGACGCAGCTCAGTGTCGCAAAGCTTGGACTCAGTCGGAGGTCCTCTAATAGGATAATGACCTCAAATATGTGGCTAAAAGGACTAAAACAGCTTAGAACAAAACATAGCACTAGTCTGAAGAGCCTGATGTAATTTTTATTTTTTTTTTTATGTCATAAAATGGTTCTCAAAGAAAATAATGGAATGCAATAGATCTTCTTCAGGGTCAATAAAGCCTCAATTGGAGTCGTCATGTTGAAGTTGTGCCTCACACAACTGTCATACGGTTGCCACGCTGGCATCGCGCTGCTTTCATTGTGAGTACACTTAACACAACTTCTAGAGTTAAGTTTTTTCTTTTCACATCATTCTTCTCTTAACACCCCTTGTTCAAGCTTGTCCTTCTTTTGGAATAAGTCACCAACGTTTTGTAATGTGCGACTTTAGAAGCATTTCTCTCCCAATCATTTGTCAAATTCCAAATTGTAGGACTTCAACAGTGGCGCTTTTCTCCAGGGGGGGAAGCTATATAATACATGCCTAACATTTTGATATACAATATTTAGGCTATGATTTAGTCAGCACCACCGCACCAAATCATGTGTAAACTAGCAGTCAAATTTCCCTTCAAAGGGAAACGCGGAAGTGTGTCCAGAGCATAGACATATGTGGAAATCCACAGAGAGAGTCGATTTCTATACGTAGACATCTATGGAGACAGAGCTGCGGACAGTCGGAAGTTACGTCCGGGATTTCGGTCGCTGGAATTTTCCGGCCAACCCCACCGCAGCCCCATTTGTTGCACTGAAGTGGAGCTACTGTGCATGTCAAACTTTGAATGAGAGTCAATGAGGAAAGACATTTGTGCCCCAGGAGAGATGTGACGTCAATAAAACAGACAACAGAGATGAATTGAAACAACTTTAATCACCGTTACCGACAGTGGATACTATTTATCCTGCTCGTTTAAAAACAGATATATTTTAAAATATTTGTATTTTATTATCAATATTTGTATTTATAATTTGTTTAATTGTTTATTTATATTTGTTTTTGTGTTCAACGATAGTAATGTGGTGACGTGCTTGGGTGGGTGGCGCTTTAGCGCCTTCTGTTGACCATCCACCGCTCGACTTCAGGGTTGTTGAACTATTGACGTTCCACTGTATAAAATGTTTTTGGTTTTTTTTTTGTGTTTTTTTCTGCTGTCCTATGTTTTACTGTATAACTACCAAGTAGTGAAAAGCTCATTAAAACTACAAAGCAAGTGATGGCCTTCTGCCTGGTAATGCATGTCAGGGTGCTTTGTTTGAAAATACAAATGTACAGTATATTTGAATGGATCTGAAGGTTCGTGCATCCATTACCTACACTGTTTATCTTGTTCGGATTCCTGAGGGGTTGAAGAATATCCCAGGGGATTCAGTGAGGCAGGGTGCACCTGGAACTGATTACCTGTCAATCACAGGACTAGCGCATAGAGACCGTTCAGACTCACGCCCACTGCCAAACCTCGACGTTCATCTTTTTGAATGGCGGTCGGTGGGGGAAATTAGCTGCTAGCTCAAGATGTGAGACGAATGTTTTCACTTCAGCTTGTGACGGCTTCGGTAAAACTGGCTGAAGCAGTTAAATACCGTTGATGTACGGTGTTTCTGATGCTCTGCAGCAGACTGCCTATCCATTAGTTATACATATCTCCTTTGCTAAGACATGCTCCTAAAAGCACTGCCGCGCCAAGGTAATGTCTCCAAAGTGGTTTTCAATTTGTTAAAAAGTGCAGACTATTCCGCAATATAGTCAAGTCCTACATCATAATAATCCCTAATATGTGCTAAATGTGTCTTTTATGAGGCTTATTAATAATCATAAGGAAGTAGATTTAGTTACAATTGTGTGCTAATTAACAATGTTAAAAAAGATGTATGAGGCAATCTGCGGCATAACTAATAATTACCTAATACGTGTTTTTAGGGTGGCGTTTGACCCTAGACACACATATTTTGCATTTCCATTATTTTGTATCATTTTATGATTTTGAAACAAAGATAGCGGTTTGAAGGATGACGTGAAAACAAACTGATTTTTCCCTCGAAACCTTGAAGAAATGAATGGGTAGCATTAACCAGCTTTAGAGTCATTGTTTAAGCGATCTGGGAAACAAAGCAGGAATGATTTAAAACCACAGTTCAAACAGCTTAATTGCAACCTCTTAAAGGTCAACAAGTACAAGGCTTCAGCTCCTGTAGTAACTCTATTAAGCTTGCAAAAGGCCCAAACAAAATGCACCACCGAGGTGCTCTCTGTCTTCCCATGAATACAGATTCCCTTGCATTTCTATTCTTTTTATCATGTTTGGAATTATTTGATGACAAACGATAGCAACTATCAGAAAAGCCTGGGATGCAAGATTATATTATGTAACCATGTAAGCACAGCACACTGCCACCATTAACGTAATCATGACTTCTTCTTTACTTACAAACAAGCCCAGTGTTTGTTTTTGCTAAATGTTCTATCCAGGTAAGAGACGTGTTTTAAGATGAAATATTAATCAAATATTACCTTTAAATTTCACACACTTTAACAAAATTTAATGTCAGCTAATAAGATTGTATGAATAGAAGGGAAACAAATCTAATCCATTGAACTGGCAAGTTTGTAGAAACTGAACTACCCTACTGTGACCCAATTACTTAACTCAATTAGCGTTTCTCCAATGTTAATACTTTCTAATTCACGAGCTGGATCCATTGCACAGTTATCAACACGAGCATTGTGCGAAAGAGGGCTAAGCTGTGCGACACATTGCCCCTTATTCTCAAGGCTTGACAATGATTTTATTTATTTATTTTTTTTAAAGACACATTTCCGTCCAAAGTAAGTGCTTATCATCCTTGTTTATGCTTTGAAGGATTATCGGGTGTCATTGTAACACAAGCATATGCAGGAAAAGGCAGCCTCTCCCAGACATCTTCCACTAACAAAGGAGTTATAGTTTGGTATAAAAATATGAACATGACTTGTTTATTTTTTTGCTCTATTTCAAAAAATCACTGACTAAACAGACTGCTGTGCAAGTGTGCTGCCTCGCGCATTGATTGAATACATGAATACGACTTTCAAGCTCTGTGCACTGTATATATCCTTATCACTGTGCAGTATATTAATGCCTCACTTTGCAATCTAATCTGCATATTATCTTTACGGCACTGTTTCATCAAGTGCTGCACTTGTATTTTCCCCAAAGCCGCTGTTTCTTGTGGGGTCAAGTTGGTGTGATCTGCCTCACAAACTGTGCACTACACAGCGCGACAATGAAAGTGACTTTTAAAAAAAGCTGTGACAGACGTTGCTGTTGTTGACGAAATGGTTCCAAATGTTCATGCATGTTTCTCACAATGTTGCTGTGATGCTTTGGAGGGAGAATGAGCCAGCTCGTCAACTTCGCCTCATTCAGGTTTTATACTAAAGGCGCTTCATAGTGTGAATGCTCACGTCTACAGTCTTACAAGTACATTCTGTTTTTCACCATTTTATACATTGCCATGAGAGTAAAACACATGCGACCATACTTCAGTTTCACCATTGGTTCGAAATGACTTTTTGTTTGCTTCCTCAGTAATTCAACAGTTGATATTATATATTTGGGGATGGGGGGGGGCTTCGTATTTTCTCAAACATTTGCTTACTATGCCAAAATGTGTGTCGAAGGAGTGGAAATGAATTGCTACCTGAGGCAGGAGACAGTGGCTGCCCGTTTTAGGGTTAGTTACATACAAACCTGAATAAGGAACAAAAGACGAGGGAATATCAGTGCCACAATAAATTGAAACAAAAAGATAAAATAAAAGAATGCATTTGCAATGACACAAGAATTAAAGTTACAGTATTACAAGGGAGGAAAAAAATAATCCCATGAGCAACAAATTCCAATATTATGATAAAATGTTGTATTGTTACAAGAGTAGAGGCGTAACGTAGCAAGAAAAAAAGTTGTAATATTGTGGGGGGGGGGAGTGATGTTATGAGAGTAGTGATACAATGTTATGACAAGAAACTTAGCATCACAAGAAACATGTTGTAGCCAGTATTATGTGAATAAAGTCATAATGTTTTCAGCATAAAGTTGTAATGATGCCAGAATGGAATCGGACTGCTATGAGGGAAAAAAAAAGTCGTCATGCTCGGTGAATAAAGTTGTAATATTATGAGAAAAAGGTGTAATAATGCAATAATTAAATTGCAATATTACAAGGAAAGGTCATGGTATAACAATAATAAAATTGTAATATTACAGGAGAAAAAGTTATATTACAATAATTAAGTTGTAACACAAGAATAAAGTTACAGCTAAAATAAAGTTGTGATTTTACATAAGTAAATGTAAAAATCCTATATTAATGTTTATCACAACTGTCACAGACCAGCAGGCCATTTGTAAATATTTTAATATTTCATATTTGTTTAAAAAAAGAGACAATTTCAGTGTGTGCAGGTCTCACATTAATCTAACAAGCTTCTCAACAGTCATCATTTTAAGACAGCTCCTGTATATGTTTGTAATCGTAATATTAGGACTTTACTCATGTAAAATGACACATTTTTCTCATAATATCACTAGGTTATTCTTACATTTTAACTTGACAAGAAATTGATCGTGTAACATTGTAAGCATTTTTTTTCCTTTTTGTAATTATAATACTCTACTTGCTTCTCTTAATTTGGTCCTAATACTGCTTAATAAATTTCAGTTTTTACAAATGAATTAAGTCAAAGATATATTTGAAATGATCCTCAGTCCGCAGTTGTTTGTCAGTCTTTTTATTTTTTTTCTATGGCCAAAACATTGCCATTCAGACACAGACACTCCTGGTCAATCACGTAAAACGGTTTGTGCATTTAAAAAATGTAACAATATTTATATTTTCCGTCAGTGTCCAGTAATAGCTTTTATTTAATTTTTGCACCTATTTAAAAAAAAATTTTTTTTTTTTTTTTTTTACTAAATAGCTCAAAGATAACAGACAATAAAGCCTCGCTAACATTATCTAACAAAGACAGAACCCAATGCTTTCTGAATTCTAAAACCTATGTTCGGACATGCACTTAAAAGGACTTGAGAATACTTTCCAGCCTCTTACAACACTGCGGCAAAGCTGACATTTTATTTCCCGGATGTCCGAAAGAGTCACAAATCAAGGCTGTTCTCCCAACAATTTGGAAAGATTTTGCACGAAAACGAATGCACTGTAACTAATAGCAAAAAAAAATAATCCGTTGTTTAGTTGATATGAAAAAGATAGATCGCTTGCATAAAATATTCAATGTTTTATATGCAGTAGGTCTGCGACATGTCTGAAAATTTGTTGGAGCGTGACAGCATTTGTAAATTTTTTTTTTATTTTTATTTATTTATTTTTCTTAGTACTGTACTGCACATCACTGTGGGGGTTTGTGCATACGGACAACTTTCACAAGTTCAGTTTCACTAACGACGCTGCAGAACCTCTGTGCCATACTGTGCTTAACCTTTTGCTTGTAAATTCTAGTGGGAATATGTTAACTTTGGCCCAAATGTTTTTGGTGCTAGACAGCAAATACATTTTGGCTCCAAATGATGGGTAAACAAAAATGTTTTGCAGTACAAGCTCATGCCTTCAGTTGCGCTTTGGTTATTATGACAACCCGTGGCAGTTACCTTTAATCAGATTTTTAAATGTATACTTGTAGTACGATGTCATGTTGAAACAAGGCCAGAGCAGTGCAGGTTATAAAACTACAACTAAACTAGTTCTGCTTGTGAAAGTTTGTGATGTTCTATGGATTCAATTAGAAGAGGATTGCTGCATACCTTATTATATCCACACCAAAAAGGCTGTTGAGCTCTGTAATTTTGTTATTTGCTTAAATTGAAACCTAAAACGGAGCGTATTTCGGTCATTCGGTGCTGTCAGTCTAATCCAGACACTGTGAAGGCAGGGGTGTGTTCTATTCTCAGAGCAGAAGTTGTCGTTTGGCATTTATAAACCCCCCCCAAAAAAAACACCTTTTATTTCAAAATTGTTTGTTGTGCCATACCATTTTCATGTGCATTGTATGAGTGGTACATTGTTTGTTGAAACCAAAACAAACTTTTCAATGAGGCTAGTTATGTTTTATATATTCCTCTAATCGACTAAAGCAGGCACTTGCACTTCACAACACACACAACACATGTAGCAATACTTACAGGATGGGGGATGTTGTGTGATCCACCAATATTTGTTTCAGTGGAAAATACAATTTTATTCCTTCATCTAGTGACTTTTTATTTAAAAAAAATATATATATATATACTGTAAATATTGAAAAAAAGTATATATATATATATATATATATATATATATATATATACATATATATATACATATATATATATATATATATATATATATATATATATATATATATATACTTTTAGAAAAAGATTTATTTTTACTGTTTTGTAATTTAGACACAATACTGTAGCTCCTCTATTGTCAGATTTACTGGAAGTGCCTCTTCAAAATGTATTACAAAGTAATTATACAATATATAGGGATTATTAGAACATGTCACTAGCAAAACAGTCTTGATGTTGTAATGTGACTATTGTTGAATTAAATGATTTATAAATACAGCAAGTGTCTTTGTCCTGTTTCTACCACAACACACAGTTGACATTAGTTTTTGTTTGTTTGTTTTTTTAACATCAAGCTCAATTCAGTTGACTGTCGTCCATTTTAATCCCATGCTGTGTTTAATGATGACATTACAGTGTCATCGTTTACTCCAAAATCTTGACAATTCAGAACTGAAACAAGCATACATTCCAACAGCTTCTTGCCTCTTGCCATTAAATTGCTAGAGGCTAAGTGTTTTTATGTCTCAAAAGTATTTTTCTGTCAAAAGGCTGTCTATTGTTGTACTCGTGCACCTCCAACTACCGAAGACAAATTCCTTGTGTGTTTTTAACATACTTGCCAAATAAAGAGGATTCTGAATCTGATGCTAGACTGGAACAACACATTTGCATGCGCTTTGTTGATGATGATAGGTTGTCAATGCAATCAACAATGGAGTCTGTGTTTCTGTAGTCAAGACAATGCCTGCTTACATGAATGGAAAGTAGCCGTCTTTTTGTCATGTGATATCCAAATGAGCCGTAAGCCATATCTAATCACATGATGCCAGTACTTACTACATGCAGGCCAAATCCATGGTCACGCAACAGAATTCCACGGAGTATTGTAACAGTGTCGAGGTGTTAAAATCCCCTTGCTAATTTCACATGCCCCACTAACATACACCAGGATTACTGTTGTTTCTCCATGTTGCCAAAAATAAATACAAACGGATGATTTGAATGCAGAATTAGGAGGTTATATATTTGTTGACTTGGTGGAAATGCAGCTTGCTTACTTTGGTTTTAGGAGGGAACAATGCAAATACAGTCAGTTTATTAGTTTCATGGCGTTACAGTATGTAACACTGGAAAACACTCCCTTACAAAATTAATTATTCGGACTGCTGCAATTCTTATAACAAACTGTAGCCTAATTCTCCATTGTTAAAGGTTAGTTTCACTCTGACTTTTCAGGTGAAAACTCTGCATCTTCGGCACACAGCAATATTCAGGGCAGGACTCGGGACTCACGTCATCAGTCCAAGTTGAATGGACTACATGTAACCATAGCAACAGAAAATCACACAAGATTTTGTCTATTATCGGCACACACTGTGCCAGCTGTGAACAAAGGAGGTCAACCGCTGTGTTTTAACATTCATCATCTCTCAAGAGTGTCGGTATTATATGAACAATAAGCCTAAACCTCGCGGGGTTTTAACAATGTAAAATGAGGTAAACATTACAACAGCACGGAGCTATCCTGATACAAACCAGCCAGTTCAAAGACAGGTCATAAGAAATGAATTACAACTACAACAGTACGGTTTGAATTGTGAGATATGTGGATGTACAAAATCCTAAACAAAAGAAAAGAAAAATAAGGTACGGCTCATATAGCCTTGCAAATATGAATCAAACTGTTTCGAATTTCACATCACTCAAAGTGCATTTGTGGATTTGACATCATTTTGTAATATAGCTTGATATAGCGAATGTAAAAAATAAAAAAAAACTCCGGAAGACGAAACAAATTAGTAATAACCTATCAACTATCAATATTTTGTACCTTGAGGTTTTTGCTTGACCTATCTGATAAGTTTGATTTTGCATTTTGTCTACAAAATGTCTTAAAATCAAACATTTGATTATTTATACACATAACTGAATTTGGAGCACATGCCTCGAAAAGGACAACTACCTTGGATTTAATAACTGGTTAACCCTTTGGGAGCAATAACCTCAACCAAACGTTTCCTGTAGTTGCACATCAGACGTGCGCAACAATCAGGATGAATTGTGGGCCATTCCTCCTTACAAAACTGTTGCAGGGCAGCAAGATTCTTGGGATGTCTGGTGTGAATAGCTCTCTCGAGGTCATGCCATAGCACGAAGGACTACCAGTTTGACACACACTTCTGACGTCATAAATTTATCATTAGTAATTCATTATATACTGTAAATCTATGTGAACACACTGATCATATTAATGATTTCTCACAATAAAACAATGATTTAGGAATTTAGAAACAATTTTGGAAACAGATATATATCAATACCCCTCCATCACCTTATCGTGGTGGAGGGGTTTGTGTGCCCCACTGATCCTAGGAGCTAAGTTGTCGGGGGCTTCACGCCCCTGGTAGGGTCACCCATGGCAAACAGGTCCGAGGTGAGGGACCAGACAAAGCACGGCTCCAAAAAACCCTTTGACGAACAAAATAAACGGAAATAGGTTTCCCTTGCCCGGACGCAGGTCACCGTGGCGCCTCCCTGGAGCCCCTCTGGAGGTGGGGCTCGAAGGCGAGCGCCTGATGGCCGGGCCTGCACCCATGGGGCCATAGGGGTCGGGTGCAGTGCGAGCTGGGCGGTGGCCGAAGGCCGGGACCTTGGCGATCCGATCCCCGGCTACAGAAGCTGGCTCTAAGGACGTAGAATGTCACCTCTCTGGCAGGCAAGGAGCCCGAGCTGGGGTGTAAGGTTGAGAAGTTCCGACTAGATATAGTCGAGCTCGCCTCCACACACGGCTTGGGCTCTGGTACCAGTCCTCTTGAGAGGGGTTGGACTCTCTTCCACTCTGGAGTTGCCCACGGTGAGAGGGGCTGAGCAGGTGTGGGTATAATTGGTACCACCGAGCTCGGCGCCTGTACATTGGGGTTCACCCCGGTGGACGAGAGGGTAGCCTCCCTCCGCCTTCGGGTGGGCGGGACGGGTTCCGACTGTTGTTTATGCCTATGCACCAAACATCAGTTCAGAGTACCCACCCTTTTTGGAGTCCTTGGAGGGGGTGGTGGAGAGCGCTCCAGCTGGGGACTCCATCGTTCTGCTGGGGGACGTCAATGCTCACGTGGATAATGACAGTGAGACCTGGAAGGGCGTGATTGGGAGGAACGAGCATAAGGGTGTCCACACGTCCACTTGGCACCAGGACACCCTAGGTCGCAGTTCGATGATCGACTTTGTGGTCGTGTCATCGGACTTGCGGCCGCATGTCTTGGACACTCGGGTGAAGAGAGGGGCGGAGCTCTCAACTGATCACCACCTGGTGGTGAGTTGACTCCGATGGTGGGGGAAGATGCTGGTCAGACCTGGCAGGCCCAAACGTATTGTGAGGGTCTGCTGGGAACGTCAGAAGGAGTTTCAACTCCCCGCCTCCGGCAGAACTTCAGCCATGTCTCGGGGGAGGCGGGGAACATTGAGTCCAAGTGGAGAGTAGAGCCACTGCTCCTCCGCACTGAGAGGAGCCAGATGAGGTTGCTCGGGCATCTGTTTAGGATGCTTCCCGGACGCCTCCCGGGTGAGGTGCTCCGGGCACATCCCACCGGGAGGACACCCCGGGGACGACCCAGGACACGCTGGAGAGACTACGTCTGTCGACTTGCCTGGGAACGTCCTCGGGATGCCCTCGGAAGTGGTTGGGGAGAGGGAAGTCTGGGCTTCGCTGCTAAAGCTACTGCCCCCGCGACCCGACCTCGGATAAGCGGAAGAAAATGGATGGATATATATCAATATACAACACTTTATTTCTATAAATCTGTTTACATTCTTGAAAAAATCACCTCTACAACATTCCTAGGAAATCACAATGTCCCATTACTGGTGAGATATTTTTTGAACACTACTCATGTGGTCCTTGGGCACATGAGTTGTGTCCATGGTGCCCGCTGGCACTACGTTGGTGACACCTGAACTGGACCACCAAAGAAGTTGAATTCGATATGATGTTGGATTTCAAATTAAACTTCCTTAAAAATCCCCTTACTGTTAGCGTATAGCAGAGTTGCCTAAGTCATATTTGAAGGTTTTCAGAAAACAAGAAAAAAAAGAGCTTCGTTGCTTCAAATCAACATTTGTGGATTACCATTCACTGAATGAATGACAATCGACACAGACGAAACCATTTTTAGCAAGCACAACGGTATATTATTTTTAAATTGATATTGTGACAGTCAGTTAAATACGACTGTAATTATGCCATGAGGCTAACGATATGTGACTGTAATTACACATAATTTAAAAATCAAGGTAACAATAATCAACTCGGTTCTTTATCACACAACAATTGAAAAGTTATTGACTATATCAGGATGCCACTCAGGAAGTACTTTCTGGGTTTCATTAATAAAGAAATCTATTGTTGCGTTTCAAAAGATAAACCCTTCGAAAATTTGTATGCAAGACTTGTATTACTTCTGAATTCGAAGTCCCATTAAACACAATTGCCCTGTGTTCGCGCAACCGTTCAACTTCTGAAAGATAGTCTAGTTTGGCTTTTATTTTGAAATTGGTCCTCTGAGCGCGTTACCGTAATGCGGAGTATCAACAGCATTGACAATGTAAGTGGAGGCTGGCTTGACTTGGTCCTTCTTTTTGTCTTTTTTTTTTTTTTTTTTTTTTTTTCACGTGGGAGGCTGGTCTGCCCGCAGTTAAGAGCAGACGCCTCCTCCCATTCTCTGCCATCCTCGTGAGAACTTTGAGCCTACCTGTGCTCCCCATCTCCGAATCTCCACCTCGACTAAACCACTCTCGTTCCCCAAGGTGAGCGACTCGCATTCGTCATTCACTTCATTTGAACACACCGAATGTTATCATTAGCCTCACCTTTTTGTTGAGTCTCATTTGAAATGCAGACGTGGAGGAGTTCCTAAATATATACAAAAGGCTTACGATTGAAAACATTGAACGCATCATCGCTGACATCACGTGTTACTACCTTCCTATTCGTGTATTTATGTTTTATATCGCGTCTGTCTCGCTCGGTGAGTCCAAAATAAATTCATATACGCCCTGTGAGATCATCAGTATTATTGTAGAGTTGTAGTTTATATCATAGCGGTGTCTCCCAATCCTAACCTTTATGGAGCCAAGGCAGCTATTTTACATAGAAAAATCTCAGGGCACACCAACAAACTAAAATGTCACATAAGTATAAAATGATAAAGATGTCGTCTCAATTTGCTCACAAATTGACTTAGTGTGAAATCTGGCCGTTTTCTTGAACACAAACATGACTGATTGTTGTATGAATGGCAACAGGTGGCTCCACAGATTTATTCCGTGTACATTTAGCCATCTAATGGAGGAGCATTTAATTGTTCTGCCTTTCAATACTCATTATACGTCACTGACGTAGACAGATGAACAAAGATATATTTGAATAAATCATCATTTTCAGACAAATGAACTGAACCTGGATAATTCCCTGCCGCACCCCTGATGAGCTTTCATGATGGCACACTAGTGATTGTATATTCACTGTATTATACATCCATCCATCCATCCATCCATTTTTACCGTTTCTCCTCACAAGGGTCGGGGGCTGCCGGAGCCTATCCCGGCTATCTTCATGCGAGAGGCGTGGTACACCCTGAACCGGTCGGCAGCCAATCGCAGGTCACATAGAAACAAACAACCATTTGCGCTCATCTTCACACCTCCGGGCAATTTAGAGTCTTCACTCAACCGAGCACGCATGTTTTGGGGATGTGGGAGGAAACTGGAGGGCCCGGAGAAAACCCACCCAGGCAAGGGGAGAACATGCAAACTCCACACAGGCGGGGCTGGGGTTTGAACCCCGGTCCACACAACTGTGATGCAGATGTGCTAACCAGCTTTCCACCGTGCCGGTCGGCATTATACAATAGACCACAATTAAGATTACAACGGAAGAAATGTATAAACACATAAGCGTGTGTTTGGAAATGTCATACTTCATAGGAATTTGGAACAAAAGAAGGGGGGAGTTGTGGAAAGTTTATTTTTGGTGTATGGCTGGTAGGCGCATAATTCACAGTGACGATTCCGTTGTTAGATTAAAATGATTACATTACAAAAGAACAGACAGAGGCAACAGAGAAGAACATCTTGGGTTATCATGCATAAAACCCTCATTCTTAAGATGAATGAGCATCAGAGAATGAATGTCACAAGTGTGGTAAGGATTTAATCTGGTCAGATGAGTCCTCCTATACATTAAAGTTCTGAGATGTTATTTTACTCTTGCCCAATTGATGTCAGTCATATTCATTTGACCCTGCGGGAAAGCAATTATGCTTTGTTGATATTTGGGCTTTCCTAGTCGATATTTAGTTTTACTTTATGTAAAGGAGACATATTATGCATTTTCCCCCCACAGTGTAAAACGGTTCATGTTTCTCTTATTGACACGTCTCCGGCATGCTTTCATCAAAATACCCCAAGGAGCATGTGCGCTCCTATACTGCAAGGTGTTACAGAAAAAAAAATAAAACATTCTAATTCTGAAATAAAGACCGTGTTGTGGAGGGTTGGCGTCGATCCAGCCGGGCTTTGGTGGGCAGTGATTGGCTTTTGGGGGTATAAAACTTCCATCATCACCCAGGCTCATATCCCAATTGTCATAAAGACAACATCGATTTTACTGTATTACTCGTGGAGGCAGCACTTCATCACCCAGGCTTGAACCCTCGCCTGCACCGTGCCACGGGTTAAGTGTCGTGTGCGCTAACCAGCAGGCTAAAAGCCAAGGCTGCTGACTCAGCGGCGAGCGCTACACTTGCTCACAAACACATTTTAGGAAAATTTGATATTTACACTATGTGGTCTCCAGACATTCCAGAAACGCATCGATTTTTTTTTTCGCATTTACATATTTTCAAGTAAATTTTCTGTATGTCCCCGTTAAGCCTTTGGGTAAAACACATTTCATAAATTTAAACGGGAGCTTGTGACTGTCTAGACCAGGGCTACTCAAATACAAATCCTCAAGGGCTGCAAATAGTTTTTTGATGAGTCAAACGTCCATTTACTCAGATCAGTCAGACCACATGCAATATTACTGGAATATTCAAAACATGTCCTTTTCATTTCAAACAACAAAAATATTCACTAAAATAAAATGTAATTTCTATTTTGATGAGCCCAGCAAAACCGAATAATACTTCACAAACACTGTCAACTGAGCATTATCAGTGGTCTCTGGACTCATCCACAGCTAGGAAAATGCACTCCGCATGTTTTATTCCATCACATCTGCCTAGATACTAGTACTTCAGTCCATCTGGTTGTTGCAGAATCTGCTTAATTTAAGATGTTAATTCTTCACTTTTTGTACCTTAGACCAGTGTATCCCTCACCTAAAGCATGCATTTTCTTTTATTATTTCCCCATCCGACCATGGTTTCTTGAGCTTACCCAAAATCCACGCCACTCCAAGTAAGCACTTGCTTGCGTTTTGTCGTTTCCTAGATGTGATAAGAATCTCGCTTGCAGGTTGATTTGACGATTTCAGTGCAGTTATTTTTGTTGTTGTAACCTGTGAGTTTTGACAGAATTCCTTTGCTTCGTCTCAAAATGCTGTTTCAAATCGGAAATCTTCATCATAGCTATAATTTCCTAGCATATTAAGTACATAGGTCTTGGACTGGTTGAAGGGAGGATGAGTGCAAGATATTCATTCTTCTTGTAAATGATGATTTTCACTTGTCCAGTTTTCTTTTATTAGTGAACTTGGAACATGCCATTTTTGTGCAATCTTGGCTCCTCTAGGCAAAATGTGAAAAGTTTAAAAATGCACTCATAGCAGTGAACTCAGTGACCCAATAACAGGCTATCTTTGTATTGTGGGCATAGAGACTAATTCCAGTCTGCACGTGGTGACCCAACCAAAACATGTAGGAAAACAAATAAAAGGAAAACATTTTCAATTAATCAATTCAATTAATTAGGCGTACCACATGACAAGGTATCTCATATCTGTGCCGCTTCCACAGTATTTGCATAATTGTCAAATGCAGTGATGATCACGCAGTGACAGGATGAATATAGGAGTCTTTTCTTCTGAGTGATGCTGATCAGAGTTTGTGCTAGGTTTGCATGTTGTCGCTGTATTTTTGGGGATTTTCTGCGAGTTCTCCGGTTTCCTCCCATGTTCCAAAAACATGCATGCTAGGTTAATTGAGAAAACTCCAGAGTCCATTGGTGTGAATCTTTTGTTTGTATGGGCAGGCGACCGGTTCAGGGTATATTTCGCCTCGAGCCCAAAGTCAGCTGGGATAGGCTCCAGCTTGCCCATGACCCTTCTGAGGATAAGCAGTACAGGGAATAGATGGATGGATCTTTGTGTCGAGTACCATCCATATTTTGAGTTCTGGATCTGGTGGAATGTTGTCTTAGAATCCCAAAAAGCAGGCGGCCCAGGGTTGACCGGGTGGAACATCGAGTTTGAGTCGGACATTCCAGAAGCTAATCAATCTCGCTTCAGTTTCTTTACAGATGTTTATTTAGACCTCAACACACTATCCCACACAGTAGAACAAAACGTACAGACATACAAACAGGAAAACATAAAATATTACAATTATCACAAAGCTAGCATTGCTTAATTTGAACTGAAGCTAATAGCGATAGACAATGCAAAGTAATAATGGCTTCTCAGCACACGGCAGTCATCTCCCATAAGTAATCTTCAAAATCAGAAACGTGATGGTCAACAAACTTCTTAATAATGTACATTCACAAAGGTGTAGCTCTGTGTCAAACCTACGGAGATACAGTAGCAAGCAAACATCCGGTGTGAACATTTTCAAAATAAAAGCACAAAACAAATTCAAAACTAATACAAATGGGTGCATTTACAGTTATCATGAAGTTAATCGTCGACGGAGGTGGGTGGGTGTAGTGTCCCGGACGGGGTGGGGTGAAGGTGCCCTGTCTCCCTCTCCGCAAATAATAAAATAAAATAAATTCAAACCTATCTGTGCAGCCCGGTATCAGACGGCCCCGTGGACTGGTACCCGGTGGTTAGGGACCACTGCCTTAGAGGATGTGAATGACAGGGAAGGGAAGGGGAGGAGACAGAAGCATGGATTGTTGCTTAGTCTGTGTGTGAAAATAACTTGTACATTTACATTATTTCTGCTACAGCGAAAAAGAGGCATGGAGTTACTTAAGCTAGGTTAGTTAGCACGACGTTAGCAATGCAACGTGAACGGAAAGCATGACCGACGCCACGAAGCTAGCGCCGTCATGACATATGGAAAAGAGTGTTTAACTGAAACGGGAGAATTGTTGGGTCTGGTATTTTCACAAGGTCGCTATAACTTCAAAATGTACCTGCCGGGAAGCACCGCTCGGCCCACTTCTGTTACTGAGAAGACTGAGGATTGAATGACGTGATGTCGCAGCTCCACGTAGTTGGCATCATTCTGCACTTTCATTCGGCATGTACGGGTAGTGTTGTATGGGCTGGACTAAGAATAAAATGGACATCCAAGAATGTCATCATCTTTGTCTCCTGTTGTCTCATCTTTGTGCTAATGTGTATTAAATGTATATATTTATTGAGGACTAAAATCGGCAAATATCCGGCCGATTATGATTATTTTAAAATGGGCTAAAATTGGCCGATTCATCGGTCAGGTCCAAATTCTTCCATAACAATTGTATGTCTCATACCTGGTGACTTGCTTCATATTGACTCATGACAAATTGGACTATTACTTTGGTTCTCAAATGTTGTCACCATGGCACTTGCATTCTTCTATCATTGCTAAATCCTGACACACTTTTACAGAAGTTAGGAACAATAAAGAACATGTATTGTTCAAAAATTTTGAATGAAATTGAATTTCATATTTTTAAACACACAGTAACTACTCATGCTTACAACGTGTAAGGTTGTAAAGTGCCTTTCAGAGCACCTTAAGAAAGAGAAGATGAACATAATTGCATGGATAAATAATTTATATCTTGGCACTGATCTCCTGATCTTTTTTTTTTAATTATTATTTATTTTATTTTATTTATTTTTTCACAAAATCTCTAGAGGAATTCCCAATTTTTATGACTTTTGAGGTTCCGCTCTGCTGTTTTTCCGCTCTGCTGTTTTTACGTTGTCGCTTCTCATCAAATGTTGATTAAACTCCCTTGATTAGCCAAAACTCAAAAACCTTAAAATGGAACAATCTGTACTGCAGGAATGTAACATTTCCATGTTGACAGTTATACTGTTCGTGTATTCTGTTAGCTAGCTACGCTGGAGTGCCATCACTAATTTTACCCCCTGAGGCATCACATTCATAGCTTCACATGACTCCTCTCTCGGATAAAACATACTGAGTGAAAAGGCATGGCAAGGCTAATAAAACAAGTCAGAACATTTAAAACAAGTTTTACGGTTGGCTTGAGCCTCTGACCTTATCAAGTTTATTTTATTTTTAGTACAATTCTGCATGTATTGACGAAAATACTGCCTTCTGCACTCAAGATGTATAGATATTTTTTTTTTTTTTTGGTCAAATTTGATTTTATTGCATTTTAGTACTTCAAATATTTTTAAAATAGAGCTCTGCTTCCAAACAACACATTGTGTCATGATCTGAAAATTGTGTGGACGGTCCCACTCTGAACTACTTACTCATGTGTACTCCCCTCTGCCTGTTGTAAAATGTTTTTGTTTGTGCTGAGAATAAGAAGTGGGTCACATGGTTGAATTATCCATTTACAGGCTTGCACGCATCAGTGCCAAGAATTTGCACTTCGTGGTAGACTACAGCAAAGCAGACACAGTGACCTTTCAGGAGGATGGAGTTGGGAGCCGAGCGCGGCGACATGCAGAAGAATCGAAGCAGTGACGATGCATCCAGAAAAACGGACGCCTCATCCTGCTCCAGTCTTAAGGCAAGTATTTCATTCAGAAGAAAAATGTTAGTGGTGTAGTGCTTCACAGAGATTACATTAATTTGAGGAATTTAATTTATCGCTCAGTCATTATGTTTATGGGACCCTCTGACTTGCTAATACCTAATACCACTGCTAAAACATACATTTCTGTACCAAATGTTGGGCCCTGTCGAATATTGTTTTTTTTTCCCCCATGCTACTCAAAGCTTTCCTTGATTTTGTATAAGCATTCTCAATATAATTCAATTATAAAAGTAAGTAAAACTGGGCAGCACGGTGAACGACTGGTTAGAGCGTCTGCCTCACAGTTATGAGGACCTGGGTTCAATCCGCGGCCCCGCCTGTGTGGAGTTTGCATGTTCTCCCCGTGCCTGCTTGGGTTTTCTCCGGGCACTCCAGTTTCCTCCCACATCTCAAAAACATGCGTAGTAGGTTGATTGAAGACTCTAAATTGCCCGTAGGTCTGAATGTGAGTGCGAATTGTTGTTTGTTTATGTGTGCCCTGCGATTGGCTGGCGACCAGTTCAGGTGTACCCCGCCTCCTGCCTGAAGATAGCTGGGATAGGTTCCAGCACTCCCGCGACCCGAATGAGGATAAGTGGCTCAGAAAATGGATGAAGTAAGTAAAACTCAAATGCTTTGGTCAAAGCAGGTGTTTGCAAAAAAACAACAAAAACATTAGGCCTCTTCAGAAAGTTCTTACTAAAACCTTTGCTCACTTTTCAAGCTAACTGGTCATCATTTCAATACATGAGTTAATTTCCATTCATGAAGAAATGTTGTCGAGTTACACACCATCAATTTTCTTTTATTATTATTTTTTTAACCTTATGCCTGCCACAAAATACCAGCTCGATGCTTGGCAAGATCTATTCACTTTGTTATTTATCTCTATTGCTGTCCATCCATCTGCCTCGTAACTTTTTGTCCATGGTCCCTGAAGGAAAGAGATGGAAAAATAAGGCAGAACACAGCATGAATGTAATGTTGTTTTGATTAGACCACCTCAGGCTTTTCTGGCTCTCTGTTGCCTTTCTTCTATGTCAAACAACCTTTAAAAAATAAGCAAAAAGTCTTCTTTCAAAGCTAGTGCAACTTTAAATGACATCAAATCCTCTTGTTGCTTCTTCCCCAGATGAAAGTGATGTGAGACAATGGTGTTCAAGCAGTTTATCATAATACAGACTGAGTCCTTGGACAGACTTTATTTCTTCTCATTCTTGTTCAGTTCCCTGGGTGGGACGTAGCAAAATCTTCTGAAACTCTAATCCTCTCCTTTTTGTAACCCGCTATTTTTTTTTTATTATTTTTTTTTATTGTACCAATAAGAATAGAGATTGGGTAACAACATCCCTTAACAAAAGTCTCATGATTCGATGAAGTATACAACCCCAATTCCAATGAAGTTGTGACGTTGTGTTAAACATAAATAAAAACAGAATACAATGATTTGCAAATCATGTTCAACCTATATTTAATTGACTACACTACAAAGACAAGATATTTAATGTTCAAACTGATAAACTTTATTGTTTTTAGCAAATAATCATTAATTTAGAATTTTATGGCTGCAACACGTTCCAAAAAAGCTGGGACAGGTGGCAAAAAAGAGTTGAGGAACGCTCATCGAACACCTGTTTGGAACATCCCACAGGTGAACAGGCTAATTGGGAACAGGTGGGTGCCATGATTGGGTATAAAAGGAGCTTCCCTGAATTGCTTAGTCGTTCACAAGCAAAGATGGGGTCATCAAAAGGTTCAGAGAATCTGGAGAAATCACTACATGTAAGCGGCAAGGCCGAAAACCAACATTGAATGCCCGTGACCTTCGATCCCTCAGGCGGCACTGCATCAAAAACCAACATCAATGTTTAAAGGATACACTTCAGAAAACTAATGTCAATAAATACAACTCAGCGCTAAATCCGTAAGTGCAACTTGCAAAGCAAAAGCCATTTATCAACAACACCCAGAAACGCCGCCGGCTTCTCTGGGTCCGAGCTCATATAAGATGGACTGATGCAAAGTGGAAAAGTGTTCTGTGGTCCGACGAGTCCACATTTCATATTGTTTTTGGAAATTGTGGACGTCGTGTCCTCTGGGCCAAAGAGGAAAAGAACCGCAAAGTTCAAAAGCCAGCATCTGTGATGGTACGGGGCTGTGTTAGTGCCAATGGCATGGGTAGCTTACACATCTGTGAAGGCACCATTAATGCTGAAAGGTACATACAGATTTTGGAAAAACATATGCTGCCATCCAAGCAACGTCTTTTTCATAGACGTCCCTGCTTATTTCAGCAAGACAATGCCAAACCACATTCTGCACGTGTTACAACAGCGTGGCTTCGTAGTAAAAGAGTGCGGGTATTAGACTGGCCTGCCAGCAGTCCAAGACCTGTCTCCCATTGAAAATGTGTGGCGCATTATGAAGCGTAAAATACGACTACGGAGACCCCGGACTGTTGAACAGCTGAAGCTGTACATCAATCAAGAATGGGAAATAATTCCACCGACAAAGCTTAAACAATTAGTGTCCTCAGTTCCCAAACATTTATTGAATGTTGTTAAAAGAAAAGGTGATGTAACACAGTGGTAAACATGACCCTGTCCCAGCTTTTTGGGAACGTGTTGCAGCCATAAAATTCAAAGTTAATGATTTGCTAAAAACAATAAAGTTTATCAGTTTGAACATTAAATATCTTGTCTTTGTCGTGTATTCAATTAAATATAGGTTGAACATGATTTGCAAATCATTGTATTCAGTTTTTATTTATTGTTGTAAACTTTTTTTCTCACTTTGTTTACTCTGCATGAAAGTTAAGGGGATTGTCATCACCCTTTGTGTAAGTCTGCTAATTAAGGTTGTTACAATTGAGCGGTGATTAAATGCGTCTCTACAGCTTAATTCATCTCAAATCTCAAAATGTGCTAACTGGGAACGTTAAACACAGATTCACAACTTATGTTTGCAAACATTTCTAACTGGCTTGCCCAGGACTGATTGGTTGAGAGCACAGTATTTTCAATTTGCTTTGAGTAGCGATGGTAATGCAAAGTTGGTGGGTGTAGAATGAATTTTTAATTAAAAAAAAAAATAAAATACCTTTCGATGTAAAAATGACAACAATAACACATATTGCAGTGTGTAGTAACCACAGGAGCCATGTCAATCTATTGACTTTCCCAACCCTTTTAAATGGAATGAAAATTATAATTAAGTAGTGATGATATTGGAGTAATAAGATTTTTTGCAATATTTTGCCAATACCGGTAATCGATTGTGTGATAATCGATAGACTAGAACACAAACATCTACAATCCATATTAGTATTTTTAGTTACATCGAAAAACCATTGTTTTTGCACATTGATTATATAAAATGTTATTGAATTTGATCACACATTTAGTCCTATATAAAGCTACAGTGGAACCTTGATTTAACGGACTAATAGGAGGAAGGGGTCATCCAATAAAGCCGATTGTCCGTTAAATTGAAGCGCTTTTTTTTCATGGCCTAAAAACACCCAATACAGTGCAAAATTATTTTTGGTTACTTTTTTCCGTGGCCTAAAAACACCCAGTATATCCATCCATCCATTATCTGAGCCGCTTATCCTAACAAGGGTCGCGGGAGCGCTGGAGCCTATCCCAGCTATCATCGGACAGGAGGCGGGGTACACCCTGAACTGGTTGCCAGCCAATCGCAGGGCACAAACAACCATTCACACTCACATTCACACCTACGGGCAATTTAGAGTCTTCAATTAACCTACCATGCATGTTTTTGGGATGTGGGAGGAAACCGGAGTGCCCGGAGAAAACCCACGCAGGCACGGGGAGAACATGCAAACTCCACACAGGCGGGGCCAGAATTGAACCCCGGTCCTCAGAACTGTGAGGCAGACGCTCTAACCAGACCGCCGCCACCCAGTATAGTACAACATTATTGTAAAGAAATATAAAAAAGTTAGAAAATGTTTATCCAAACTTACCTCCCTGGTGCTTGGGAGGGGCGATAATGGCGTACTGGTAGAAAGTTGTTGCGGTGGCAAGTCACTTTTATAAAGCCGCTAGGTTAGCGCGCTTGCTATTTTCACCTCCGTTATGATTGGATGCCAGAGAGAAGACAAGAACAACTGAATACTGTACCAAAAATCACTATAGAATGTTCGACAGACAAGGGACACGAGCGCTCGAGTAAACATGCTATAGATATGTCATGTTATGTCATGCAATGTCTTTGATGGCACGAGGACTCCAAAAAATATTTTACAATTTGAGATGGGGCACGCCACATGGCTGACATTAAAACCCAACGTCGTGCTACGTATTTGTAACTACTCATCTGAACACAAATATCATTTGTATCCATTTAATGTAAATAAAGGCTCTGGAGTATGTTAATGCAAAGACCCTTTACTTGTATCTAATTTGTCTTTTTCCATTTCCATTCTCCTCACAAGATGTTTCTGGTGGCTTTGTCCTTTGCCTATTTTGCAAAGGCTCTGTCAGGAAGCTACATGAAGAGCACGATAACTCAGCTGGAGAGGCGCTTTGACATTCCCAGTTACCTAATAGGCATCATTGACGGCAGCTTTGAGATAGGTGCGTAAGTCTGCTTGTCATCACTTTTATGTCGCTGTTGTTTACAGCATCCTTGTCACAGATACGTCATCCACTCACCCCTCACTTTTAGTCTTTGGAAAAATTAATGGGTCACAAAGTTATTCAAGGTAGAGAGAGAGGATTTCTCAGCTTTGTGTGTTTGTGTTTGAGAAAATGTGACTCACAATGTCAAGCAAGGACAAACGCTGATCTTTTTATTTGTGGAAAACAAGACATAGCCAAATACAAAGGACACACCAATGTTTCCTTGGTTATAGCTGCTCCGTGTAGCCACTTCGCTCCTCAGGGCGTGTTCAAGTCAGTTGAGACGTTCTCAGCAAGAACCACCAGGTCGCTGACAAAGTATCAAGTTTCTTATCTATTGCTTGAGGATACATGAGAAGCACCCTAGGGCATTTCAGTCAGTTCACTCATGAGACGAACCAGCCTGGTCTGGTCAGCCTTAAATGGAAAGTTGTTTTTGGGCTTAAAAGCCGAGTATGAGAGGACAGGAACTTAGAAGACGTGTATATAAGCGTCCAGACAACAGCAGCACTGGAAATTTGGATTTAGGTGCAGGGACGTGTTTTATTTTTTTGGGCTGACCTTGCAGACTAAGTAAAGTTAACCTTCACTATACTCAGGGTGGATAAGATTGCGAGAGAAAAAATTGCGAATAGCCGATGTACTCCTTACACCCAGTGATTCTTCAAAACACCTCGATAACGGTCACCTTCTGTTAATTCAAAGAAGAACAAATTACATTTAACAAAAGGAACAAAGGAAGAACCACATAAAAACAGAAGTATTGACAAAATGTGTGGAAGAAAGAAAGACTGGGCAGGGAGCCAGTTGGCCAGTAGACAGTTGGATCAAAGCAAGACTGATGAGGACTGGAACCCAGAAACTGGAAGACAAACAGGAGCAAACATGAAGTGAAGGACAGATCTTCCGGCAAAAAAAAGTTGTTTGTTCGCATTATTTTCACACCGCTGGTCATGTACATGGTTGAAGCAGGAGCCTTTGAAATTACACAAAGGGTGACAGAGAGGTGGACTAGTTGCTGGACCATCATAGGTTTTGCCACTAAAAAGGACGACATGCCAAAGTGCCGGATATTGTTCAGCAACGGTGTAATTAATTGTACCCCTCTGGAAGAATCCTTTCAAATACTGGACTGAAATGATTTTGTAAGAAAGGACAAATAGTGCTACTCGGAGACACTCAACCCTTTCAACTTGTGGCTTTTATTACAGGCTACGGCAAGAAATGCATTGGTCGCAGTACTGCAAAAAATCTAATTCATGATGACATTCAGTGGATGTGCTCTAATAGATGCAAGGTTTCGGGATCATTTGTATAAGCGTACTTGGGTCAATGCTACAGTATAGGTTATGAATAATACATAAGGTGCAGAATTTGAAGTTGGCTGAAAGAAACAATTTTAAAAGATGAGGCCATTTGGAATCATTGGAATTTTTTCTGCCCCCTGGTAGCCAAGGTAGATGCACACACAAGAAGAAGCCACACAATTTATTATAACATAAAATCATGATGTGCAAATTATTATTTACATTCTATTTAATTACTGTTTTTTTTTTGTAGAATACTTTAGAGTGCTGTTTTTCTTGTTAGAAACGTAATCAAAAAAATTGTTGGTTTTATATGGGGGCTGCAATGGATTAATTTCATTTCCATTCATTTCAACGGGAAAATATGATTTGAGAATCAAATCATGTTTTCAGTTACGAGCGTGGTCACAGAGCGAATGAAACCCATCAGCCAAAGCACCTGCGTATAATAAGGTACATTCATTGAAAGGTTGAGGTCACCTGCAGCACCCTGAAGCTGAATTACATAAACTGGAGTCCCTTTTCTCCTGTGAAAAATATTCACGTGGTCAAGGCGAGAAGCCACTTATATACGACTGTTGCCAGAGAAACACAGTAATAGGAAGGGCAACATGAATACAAAGAGGAAAGAATAGAGCAGTGGAAGAGCATGAGCGTGGGTAAAATAGAGGGCTAATCCATCCACTATCTGTATTGTGGAACCTCGCATATCTGCGGTTTGGCATTTGCAAATTCATCTATTTGGAACCTCCACGTTACTCGTGGAAAATCTCACCAATTTTTTTTTTTCCTGTAGCAAAATGGCAAAATACTGTCTACAGTATGTTTACGTTTATTACAGTAGCGTCTCTTTAATTGAGACAATGACCGGTTACTGTCGGCCGTAAAACTATGCCGAAAAAAACCTCATCAGACTCGTTGTCCGCTCAACCAAAATTCTTCAGCGCAAGGCAGAAACAGTTTTTAGTGGAGCATCACTAATTAGCGGTTGCAAATTTCCCCTTATGGACAATAGAGATCCGAGACTGTACCGCATATCCTGTTCAGGGTCGCGAGGACCTTGGGCCCTTTTCCAGCTGCCTTTGGACAAAAGTTGGACGACACACTCGACTTTTATTTTTGACTTTTGACATTTTTATAAAGATCATAGCACTTGCTCTATGCCGCATGAAAACACTGTATGCTCTATGCCGCATGAAATCACTGTAAAATTCTTAAAGACCTACTGTAATTGGTTTGAAACTGTGCAATCGTCTTCTAGAGGAAGCGTAAATCATTTCGCATAGTTGGGGGACTCTAGTTTTAAAAGGGCTAGACATGCACCTTATCTTCCAATTTTCAGACATTATGCAAAGGTGACCTACAAAACACGAATGCACGCATTATATGAACATTCATCAAAATGTTAACATTTATCTCCACTGTGGCTTGGCTTTATTACCACTTATCATTATTGGGTATTAGCGGTATTTTAAAGTAATTACTAGCTGTATGTAAATTAGAATATGTATGTCATTATTTGCATGCAGATGCATTTGCTTTCCTGCTGTACATCTACATCTTATTTTGCAACAGTAAGCTATCAAAGGTAGTTGCCCCGATCTTTTGAATACAATACTGTGTGTCTCCCTTCAAATCAACCAATATTTGATCTCTTCTGACAGGTAACCTGTTAGTCATAGCCTTTGTCAGTTACTTTGGTGCCAAGCTCCATCGGCCAAAGATCATCGCAGTGGGTTGTGTACTGATGTCTATTGGTACCTTCATCATTGCCCTGCCTCACTTCATCATTGGACGGTGAGTAAAGAACTTAACTTTGACTTGTAGTAAACGTACTGAAGGGAAATCTATCGCTTAGTTTTTCCTCATCATTTTCATTCCGTGCTTTGTCTCCAGTTATGAATATGACTCACCGGCGCGCTGGGTTGTGAATTCAAGCCTCACCCCATCACCATGTTCAGTGGGCTCAACGTCTGACCTCAGCCAAGATAGTAAATTACTTGAAGTGCCAACGACAGGTGTGTGTCTTCTCAGATAAACACGAATCAGCTGCCCACACACACACACACACGCAAGTACTGCCATGTAATAATCTCCTCCAGATTGTGAAGGAGATTCCAACCTGTCCATGTGGATTTACGTGCTCCTGGGAAATGTCCTACGAGGGATCGGCGAGACTCCTGTTCAACCCCTTGGAATCTCCTACATTGATGACTTTGCTAGTGAGGAGAATGCTGCTTTATATGTGGGTAAGAATCCCATTTTCAATATCTTTCTACTGTATCTAGTCTGTCTGTCGGTCGTTTAAGGACATCTACTATAAATGCTAATCTGATGCCTTATCAATTAGTGCCCTTGGGACACTCAAGCTATACTATACTGTCATCAAAAAATATTCAGCATCCAAATAATAATAATCATAATCACAATCATAATTACACGACCAGACTAAGATTTCACCATTAAATTGCCCCCTTATATGCTAAGTGATGGATGTGGATGGTCTCTCCATGTGTACATCTTGGGATACAATATCTTGCTTTTAATTTGAGTGTGTTTTGGGTGTTCTAGGCTGTGTGCAGACCATCTCTGTGGTGGGGCCAGTCTTTGGCTACCTGTTAGGCTCCTTATGTGCAAAGATTTACGTGGACATTGGATTTGTAAAACTGGGTGAGTTAGTATATGTTCACATTTCTTGGTTCGAGCGAAATATCACAATTATTTATTTTATAAAAACTTTCACAGCAGGTTAAAACTCTATTTGATTCATGCGATGTTAGGTTTTTGCAGACTTGCAAAGACCATCAGTAAAGAACTCATTCATAAAACAGAGGCATGATGTTATCGATACAACAGCAAGTGCAGCAGATGTCAGAACAGATGTTCAGGGTTAGCGTCAGTTAATGAACCAGAGCAGCTTTCAGTCAAATAGAGTGCTGCACAGGGAGAGGAAGTGAGAATTCAGGCTATGTTATAGCTAAACGAAGACTATAGACCTTATAGACTATGTAAGACCAAACAAATATAAATATTGATCTTTACATGTATTGATGTCAGAGAAATGAGAAAACAACTTTTTTCAGTTTTTGCTCACTCGATTAATGACTTCATTGGGGTTAAGGTCATCAAGAAACAAAATAGTATAAATTTAGAATTTTACGGGAATAAAATTGGAATTGTATGAAAAAAAGGTGCATTACTACTGGAAAAGGTGTTATTTTTTACGAGAGAATGTTGCAGAGTAAAGTCGTATGTTTATGAGAACAGTGATGTTAAAAAAACAAAACAAAACAAAACAAAAACAGACACTGAACATGACTGGAAAAGTTGTTTTTTACAGGAATAAAAGGTTAATATTAAAAAGAAACATTTTACACACAATTAACATTTTACACACAATTAAGGTAACCAATTCCTAGAAGTGGAGTTCCAAGAAATGTGCATGCCATGAACATGTGAACAGTAAACATTGATTATAAATTTAACTCCAACACAGAAACGATCACGATCACCCCAGCAGATTCCCGCTGGGTTGGAGCCTGGTGGTTAGGCTACCTCATAGCCGGTGTCATCACCCTGCTTTCTGCCATCCCATTCTGGTTTCTACCACGCTCACTGCCAATTCCAGGCTCGCACACCCCAGAGAAGCCAGAGCAGACAAGTTTTATTAAAGACTCTGACCCAATGAAGCACAAGTATCCAGTGGAAGAGCACACCAGTTTCATAGAGATGGCCAAAGGTGAGCTTGGCTATGTATTGTTTATATTTAAAAAAAAAATGTCTTTTGAATTTGACACAACACATAATGTTGAGTATGTTTCTACCCATCTATGTAATAGTGTATACCATGTAGAACTTGTGCTTTTCAGTCAGTGTGTTGAAAAGAAAATTGCCTTAGGTTGTGTTTAATCTTGGGGGAAGATGCCGGTCCGACGTGGCAGGTCCAAACGTATTGTGAGGGTCTGCTGGGAACGTCTGGCGGGATCCCCTGTCAGAAGGGGTTTCAACTCCCACCTCCGACAGAACTTTCATGTTCCGGGGGAGGCGGGGGACATCGAGTCCGAGTGGACCATGTTCCGCGCCTCCATTGCTGAGGCGGCCGACCGGAGCTGTTGGCCGTAAGGTGGTCGGTGCCTGTCGTGTCGGCAATCCCCGAACCCGATGCCGTCAAGCTGAAGAAGGAGTCCTATCGGGCCTTTTTGGCATGTGGGACTCCTGAGGCAGCTGATGGGTACCGGATGGCCAAGCGGAATGCAGCTTTGGTGGTCGCTGAAGCAAAAACTCGGGCATGGGAGGAGTTCGGTGAGGCCATAGAGAAAGACTTCCGGATGGCTTCGAGGAAATTCTGGTCCACCATCCGGCGTCTCAGGAGGGGGAAGCAGTGCATCATCAACACTGTGTATAGTGGGGATGGGGCGCTGCTGACCTCGACTCGGGACTTGTGAGCCGGTGGGGAGAATACTTCGAAAACCTCCTCAATTCCACCGACACGCCTTCCCATGAGGGAGCAGAGTCTGGGTTATCTGAGGCTGGCTCTCCTATCTCAGGGGTTGAGGTCACCGAGGTGGTTAAAAAGCTCCTCGGTGGCAAGGCCCCGGGGGTGATTCGCCCGGAGTTCCTCAAGGCTCTGGATGTTGTAGGGCTGTCCTGGTTGACACGCCTCTGCAACATCGCGTGGACATCAGGGACAGTGCCTCTGGATTGGCAGACTGGGGTGGTGGTCCCCCTTTTTAAGAAGGGGGACCAGAGGGTGTGTTCCAACTACAGGGGGATCACACTGCTCAGCCTCCCTGGTAAGGTCTATTCAGGGGTGCTGGAGAGGAGGGTCCGTCGGGAAGCTGAATCTCAGATCCAGGAGGAGCAGTGTGGTTTTCGTCCTGGCCGTGGAACAGTGGACCAGCTCTACACCCTCGGCAGGGTCCTCGAGGGTGCATGGGAGTTCGCCCAACCAGTCTACATGTGTTTTGTGGACTTGGAGAAGGCGTTCGACCGTGTCCCTCGGGGGGT
Source organism: Phycodurus eques (assembly GCF_024500275.1). Lineage (NCBI taxonomy): Eukaryota > Metazoa > Chordata > Actinopteri > Syngnathiformes > Syngnathidae > Phycodurus > Phycodurus eques. Next base: position 22,754,531 of record NC_084531.1, read on the forward strand.
CCTGTGGGGGGTGCTTCGGGAGTATGGGGTACCGAACCCCTTGATACGGGCTGTTCGGTCCCTGTACGACCGGAGTCAGAGTTTGGTCCGCATATCCGGCAGTAAGTCGGACTCGTTTCCGGTGAGGGTTGGACAGCGCCAAGGCTGCCCTTTGTCACAGATTCTGTTCATAACTTTTTTGGACAGAATTTCTAGGCAGAATTCCGAGGATTAGAGGGGGTCCGGTTTGGTGGGCTCAGTATTGCATCTCTGATTTTTGCTGATGATGTGGTTCTGTTGGCTTCATCAAGCCGTGACCTCCAACTCTCACTGGAGCAGTTCGCAGCCGAGTGTGAAGCGGCTGGGATGAGGATCAGCACCTCCAAATCTGAGACCATGGTCCTCAGTCGGAAAAGGGTGGCGTGCCCTCTCCGGGTCGGGGATGAGATCCTGCCCCAAGTGGAGGAGTTCAAGTAACTTGGGGTCTTGTTCACGAAGGGAAGAAAGGAACGGGAGATCGACAGGCGGATCGGTGCAGCGTCTGCAGTGATTCGGACTTTATATCGATCCGTTGTGGTAAAGAAGGAGCAAAGCCGAAAAGCGAAGCTCTCGATTTACCGGTCGATCTACGTTCCTACCCTCACCTATGGTCACGAGCCGTGGGTCGTGACCGAAAGAACAACATCCAGGATACAAGCGGCCGAAATGAGTTTCCTCCGCAGGGTGTCCGGGCTCTCCCTTAGAGACATGGGTGAGAAGCTCGGTCATCCGGGAGGAGCTCAGAGTAGAGCCGCTGCTCCTTCACATCGAGAGGAGCCAGATGAGGTGGCTGGGGCATCTGATTCGGATGACTCCCAGACGCCTCCCTGGTGAGGTGTTCTGGGCACGACCCAGGATACGCTGGAGAGACTACGTCCTTCGACTGGCCTGGGAACGCCTCGGGATCCTCCCAGAAGAGCTGGAGGAAATGTTTGGGGAGAGGGAAGTCTGGGCGTCCCTGCTAAAGCTACTGCCCCCGCGACCGGACCTCGGATAAGCGGTAGAAAATGGATGGATGGATGTGTTTAATCTGTTTTTAATTCACGACAATTAATATATGTGAATGTCATTCCCATTTTCTACCAAAAAAATAAATATAATCACTCATTCACTCAGTCATTCATGAACTGAATATACTTTACTCCTCTTCATGTCTTTTCACAGATTTTATTCCAACCCTGCGGAGCCTGTTGGGCCACCCTGTTTATTTGATTTACTTGTGTGTGACAATCATCCAGCTCAACTCTCTTATCGGCATGGTCACGTACAAACCCAAGTACATCGAGCAGCACTTTAGGCAATCTGCCTCAAAGGCCAACTTTCTAATGGGTATGAAAGAACTGTGTATCACAGCCGAGAGCATAGAGTAGGAACACTTTTTTTTTTTTAAATTCTGGCTGGCCTTTTTAACCAAACACTACGCATTGTTCAATATGAATACAGGTGTTAATTAGTTCTAGTTTATTTTGCCTGTGATGAAATTTGACTTTATGATTCTGTGTTTTGTTCGCAAATCTCAGGTGTGATTAATATCCCTGCGGTTGCACTGGGGATTTTTTCTGGTGGCCTCCTGATGAAGAAGATGAAGCTCAACATAGCGGCGGCAGCAAAGTTCGCTTTTGTTACTTCCTTCATCGGGTATATCCTCTCGTTGTTCTTATTTGTGATGAGCTGCGAGAACGCCAAGATAGCCGGAGTGACTCTTCCCTACAACAGGTGGGTTGTTAAAATCTGTCAATACATCCTTTCACACCCAAAACTAACCACATACACAAAAATATACACGTGAAATATGCAACGAGTACAGTGGAATCTCTAACGTCGAACACAAACTATTCTGGGATGCTGGATGGCCTTCGATTTGTTTGCCCTTTGAAAAAAAATTTCCCCAAAGGAAATAACCAACTTTAGGACAAAAATGGCTAAATTAATGCAGCAAATTGAACTCTTGATAATGTAAATGATCGATGGGCCGTGGGTTCTACTTTGTTGGTACTGTACATATCACAAGCAGTATTTATTCGTATTTTCTCTTTTTCTCTTCCATCCAGTATGGAGGGCATATCTCACGACAAACACTCCGTTTTCACCACCTGCAACTCCAACTGTTTTTGTTCTGCAAATAACTGGGACCCGGTCTGTGGACGGAATGGCATCACATATGTTTCCCCCTGTCTTGCTGGCTGTACCAGCTCCACTGGTTCAGGCAAAAACACAGTAAGTGAAACTGTAAAAAAGTCAAATGCTGGACTCGAAAGCACATTTTAGCAGTACAGTAAGTGATTAATAATTAATTCTTTTACATTTCTGATGAATAAGATCGGCGGCACGGTGGACGACTGGTTAGAGCGTTTGCCTCACAGTTCTGAGGACTGGGTTTCAATCCCCGACCCCGCCTGTGTGGAGTTTGCTGCGTGGGTTTTCTCCGGGTTTCCTCCCACATCCCAAAAACATGCATGGTAGGTTAATTGAAGACTCTAAATTGCCCGTAGGTGTGAATGTGAGTGCGAATGGTTGTTTGTTTCTATGTGGCCTGCTATTGGCTGGCAACCAGTTCGGGGTGTACCCCGCCTCCTGCCCGATGATAGCTGGGATAGGCTCCAGCACGCCCGCGACCCTTGTGAGGAGAAGCGGCTCAGAAAATGGATGGATGGATGGATGGATGAATAAGACCACCAAGACCTACATTACATTAGAAATTTGGTTTCTCCCCAAGCACCCCGACTTACTAAATTATATCATATCTTGCCAAATTGACATTGACAACACTATAAACTGATCTGTCACAACAAACAGGAATTGTTACATTAAAATCACTCACCTAAAATTGCACTGCTGGAAAACCTCCCCCCAAAAAGAACAGAAAACAATATCGATTCAACACATAACCATCACAGTGTAACTCCAAGCCAGTCACACTACCGGTGGAATAGGATGTCCACATGACCAATTTGAAAGCAAATAAAAATGTAGCTAATTTTCTCCTCCGCCCTCTCATCAGGAGCATGCTCAGACATTTTTATGAGTGCATACAGGCACAAGGAGTCCTTACACACCAAACCCACTGAACCACGAGTTATCTTGAGGACATTTGCAGTTACTTTGTTCTCGACAAATTCCACTCTCTAATCAGTTGAAGTATATGAGTGATTGAGATCTGGGATGTACGATTCCACTGTTCTGTTGTTTCTTTGGGGGCAATGTATTTTGCAATAGATTTATAGAGGCTACAAAGCCAACCACCACAAAGGAATGTTGTTTCCTTTCCTTCAATCTTTGCTATTAGTTGTGGTAATGAAAGGGCTTGGACTTAGATGTCCATCCATCCATCCATCCATTTTCTACCGCTAATCCGGGTCGGGTCGCGGGGGCAGTAGCTTTAGCAGGGATGCCCAGACTTCCCTCTCCCCAGCCACTTCATCCAGCTCTTACAGGGGGATCCCGAAGCGTTCCCAGGCCAGCCGAAGGACGTAGTCTCTCTAGCGTGTCCTGGGTCGTCCCCGGGGTCTCATCCCGGTGGGACGTGTCCGGAACACCTCACCGGGGAGGCGTCCGGGAGGCATCCGAATCAGATGCCCCAGCTACCTCATCTGGCTCCTCTCAATGCGGTTACCAGAATTCATGTGGAAAAACGACATTATTTTTTATTTTTGCTTTGTTCACCAAATTCTCCATAGGAACCCGCTTTTTATTTATTTATTTTATTTTTTACAGAAAACAATCCAACAATGTCTATGAGAACATGCATCCAGGTTCACTTGTTGATGTTTGTGACTGTGTCTAACTATACAGGCCTATACGTGTTTGCCCAGGTCTTCTCAAACTGTAGCTGTGTTGGTGCGGCTGCTAACTTGACAGCCAATATAGGTCAGTGCTCCGATAAGGACGACTGTGACAGGATGTTCCCGTACTTCTTGGCTCTCTCCGTCATCACTTCATTCATCATCTCCCTGGGAGGAACGCCAGGCTACATGCTTCTCATCAGGTCAGACGAGCTCCAAAATTCACCCAAAAAAAAAAAGCTTAAATGACCTTCGTTCTTTGATCATTGAAGTTATTTTGAGATCTGTGAGTGGACGTAACGTGGTGCTGTGTTACTAGGAGATCTTTGATACAGATACAGATTGCGTGACTTTGATTTGGATAGCACATGATTAAATGCTTCGCACTGCATTGCTCAGGTCTCATTTGCGTGTGAATATGGGGGACTTTTGCTTCATTTAGATCCAAGCACGCAGAGACAATTTCATGGGTTATTTATAGTCTTAGTGTAATTTGCTATTTCTGGAAATGTTGTCTCTGTAGCTGGAAATCCTGCTGGGCCATGTGCCAACCTTTTCAAAAAGGAAAAAAAAAACAAAAAAACAAAGCCTCTTTCCATCACATGATTCTGTATTCAATCTTGAAAGATCAGTTTGTGCTGCTCAAAAATTAGATCAGAGCTGTGCCAAACAAATCATGCGAGTGATTCTCTGTGGCGAGCCCTGACGGGAAGAGCCGAATGTCACACACGCTTTACACGAAGCCTGTCTTAGCTCCTCAGTCAGCTACTGTAATATTAGTCATTCTTTGATGAGGATAAAGAATACACTGCTTCTGAGAATAGTGGACCCCTGCTATTCCTGGAGGATAGGGACCAGACCGTACCGCAAATAGCGTAAATTTGCGGATAAATGATTGATGATCATTATAATTGTATTGGGGGGGGGGGGGGGGGGGGGTCTGCGAATGAGTTGAATCCGCGGGTGCTGAACTACAAGTATGCAGGGGTTCACTGAATAATTCTATTATCCGTCCACAGGTGTTGCTCCACCATGTTTAAATATCTGCTGCTTAAAGGGCTATAACACCGAGACACCAATGCTTTTTGTTAGTTTCCCATTATGTGTTAGCATTAAGCTAGCGGACTGTAAGGCAAAGTTATGTGGTTGTTTTAAATACACAACATGTATATTCCTTTTTGTTTTATGTTTGACAGTAAACTTCAACTGGGAGTAGCAATAAACAGCTTGAAGCCTCGTTTTTGAAGAATTGTTCACCTGCTAAACTGCTGCTTGTTGTAAATTGAGTTGAGTTATGTTCACTGACACCATACTGTAATTGACCTGTGCTTTACACAACTAAAAACAACACCACTTCAACTAATTACGATGTTGAGTCTTACTTGCATGTTTTTGGAACCTGTGAGGGAGCTGGAGAGAACCAACGTAAGCAAAGAGAGAACATGCAAATTCCGCACAGGAAGCTCAGAACTGTGTGTTATGACAGAACGTCCTAACCACGAGCTCATCATGCTGCGCTGAAGTCATTCTGGATAAGTTATTCAATGATTTTTTGTTTTCGAGACTGCTGTCAGTCAAATGATCGGCAGTATTCACCAACAAAGCAAACACGAGTTTACATACATTTGTGAGTCACAATTTCATTTCGAGGTTGAACTTCCAAGTGGGATATTTGTGACTTCACAGTGCTCCAGAGTAGGTTTTTGGCTAACATTATCCAGATCTGTGTCTTGCCACAGTCCAACATACTCTTTGGACTCGTTTCTTTGTGTTTGTGCTATTTCAAAAGGGAAAACGTATAGTTTGTAGTTTGGATTTGAAATATGTAATTTGTGACATCAGTCCTGGCGCTTCTATCTAATTTCTCTATCGAAACTTAGACGATCCCCAAATGAAGGTATACAAGAAAAAGTAAGGAGCGGGTACAACAAAGGATTTAAATACTCTGCTGTTATTCCAATCAGACCTTGAATGTTGATCTTTGTGATGCAGGTATTATTGCTGATTCTTTTAACTGAATGTAGAATACATGACTCCAAATTTCTTTCTTATAGGTGCATCAAACCACAACTAAAATCATTTGCCTTGGGATTCCATGCTTTAGCAACTCATACACTCGGTAAGTTCCTCAAAAACGTATCCACCCGTAGTTGATATCCTCGGTTTTTTGTTTTTTTCCTCCTGCACTAAAATTAGTTCACTCTTTGTATACAGCAGGAATTCCAGCACCCATTTACTTTGGAGCAATCATTGACACCACATGTCTAAAATGGGGTCAGAAGCGCTGCGGTGGAAGAGGAGCTTGTAGGATCTATAACACTACAGCATACAGGTAGAACTTTCCGTGTTAAGTCATACGTGCTGTATTTCCACATGAGCTGCAATCTTTTCAATTATTTCCTCTTAGGATAGCCTACCTGGGCCTGACTCTCGGCCTGCGGACAATCTCGTTTCTAATTTGCATCCCGGGCTTCATCCTGCTCAGTAGGCAGCTGAAGGAGGAACACGACACCCTTCGTGGATCTCTAGCCAATGGCGGAACGGAGCTTGAAGTGCTCAGAAAAGACGAATTTGTAATCTCAAACTCCAAGACATTGCAAAGAACGTCAGAAAACGGCACGGATCGTGAGACACGACTCTGATTCCCCAGGGGGAAAAAAAGACCTCTCAGGACCAACCTCCTCTTTTCATCACACATGCACATGAACAAACTTTATCTATACACCCACACACACACACAATGATACATTTGCAGGGAATCATATTAAATCTTAATATTTAAAGTATAAATTCTATATTTACTACTTCATGTGCTTTGAGGATTTGAGAGACATTTGTTATACTGTAGTTGAAATATTTGTCTTGAATGTATTGTAGTTGTTTTTCAAAAAAAGAAATGGGTATAACACTGTTTTTATGTATGGAGTATTAGTGCCACACTGAAAAGAAATACAATAACAACAAAGAAATGTGAGGAAAAAAAGATGGTTAGGAGAATAAAGTTGTAATATGAAGGGGGGGAAAAGAAAATCAGTATTACGCAAATAAAATCCTTTTTTTTTTTTTTTTTAAGAAAAAAGTTGTAATATGAGAATTAAATCTTAATTCTAATTTTAATTATATGCTCGCTCTCTCACTTTCTGTAGAGACCTGACATAAATTCATCAGGTCATTACAGTGACAGTGACAGTGGGGGGAATAATAATAAAATCATCACTTTGTGGCCCACAAGTTCAATGCCGAAAATACATTTTTTTTTTTAAGGCTCCACCGTGTCTGGCTTAGAATTGTCATCTCCCTTGTAAGGCGTCCTTGGGGTAAGAGTTGAAATGTGTCTTGTTTGTGAACTGCGAAGCTAGTGCCAGACCCTGTGAGGAAGGGACACATACAGTAGACAAGTAGGACAGGAGCAGTAAACCTTCATGCTGTGAAGATTACTGACTAGTGTGTGGTAGGATCAGCACCCGTTTAAAGAATTTGAGTGAGAGGACAGTCCAGGAAGACAAAGGGATAACAAGGGCTGTGTACAAAAATGAGAGCGACACAACACCAAGCCACTGAATCCCACGAGCCTACTGTGTGCGCTTATGATCCGTCATCATCACACATGCATGCGAGTTATCAGCAATGTCCAGACTCGAGGACAGAGGACTCGGCTCGTGGGCAGTGCCGACCGGGGAGCGCAAGGACTACAGCACACCACTTACGCCCAGCCCCGCCCCTCATACAATGAGTGGAACTGCAGGGGTAGAAGAGTGCAGCAGGGGCACAAGGAACAGCATTTAACAGCACTATCGCCACTCGCGCCACGCCCCCCCCCCCCAAGAAAACCCTGAATTTATTGTGCCAAAAAAGTGCCTTGGATGGGATTACATGCAGTACAGTTATGTGGTGGTTTTAAACTAAGTGCGTAAATTGTCATATCAGAAAATGTGGGAGAAAGCCAGAGAAACCTGAACCTCAGAACTGTGAGTCAGACTTGCTAACCACTAGATCGCCATCCTGCCCTGAGTGGATCCGTAACATGAATTCCAGACCACAATCTCGTGACTCAGTGCACTGATGTAGCAACACTGAAATAGGTTGACCAAAAAGCTGACATACAGTACGAACTGCCTCTAGTGCTTTGCAACAATTCTCGGCAGTGCTTTGCTCCGGAAGCAGGCCGCAAATTACATTCATATCTTCAAAAACAGCATCTTTGTAGTCACCATGGCGATGATTTACTGCCATGCTTGCCTTGTGTTGTATGGAGGTTACCATGCAATAAGATGTGCCAAACGCTGCCCTCGGCTTTTGACCAATGGCTCAACTGTGACACAAATAGTTTATTCATATTGCCGATACATATTTAGCTCTACCTCGACATTGTTAGACTTTACACGAGTGACTTTCTTTTGTGACATTATTGCAGGGGTTTGTGTGCACTGTGCCTGTGTGCAGAAATTGATACCAAAACCCCAACAAAGACAGATATGATTTTTCTCAGGTGTTTATTATTTTTCATTTTTTGGGGGGGAAAAACAAACTAATACACTAAGCTATTGTACATTCAGAATATGTAAATAAAATGTCCTCATAAATGTAGAGAATATTGTTTTGTAAGACTTTATCCCAATTGAGGATATACTGTATACTGTAGGTTCAACTGTATCGTGGTTACTGTCTTTGAATTCAGCTGTATCAGACAAAAGTGTTGAGTACATACATAAGAGCGGCAACAAAGTGATAAGAATGTATATAATTTTTAAGGATTATTTTTGTAAAAATGTCCAAAAAGAAATGTACCTTACAAGTAATAAAACTTTTAATACCCAATCCAAAAATGTCTTGGGGTGTATTGTTTAAAATGCAGGATTAAAAAAATAATAATACAAAATAAACATTCCACATCTTCCTGACAGGCACGTTTGGTTTACATGTGTCAATCCATACCCGTATAGCACATCTCCTATAGATTAAGTGAAACATTGGTGCATTTGGGAAACAAACCTTTAGAACAAACATTTCCAACACAGTAAAACTCACACTCTGTCACCATAACACCCCCAAAAATTGACCCACATGACCCCCTAATTGACCCACATGTTACCTCTTCCATATTTTACGTGGACACACTCAAATTAAGACATGACCAAAATGGGGGAATTGCTTGATGTTGGGAATCGCTACCACAATGCTTCACCGCTAAAATTAAAGTACATACAAAAACAAAACAACAACTGTGACAGAATGATTTGACAGCCCGTGCCTGCGGCATCTAAATAAACAAACTTGTGAGAGCAGCAACTTTTCACTAGTGATGGAGTTCGGGTGTAAGGGAATGAGCCATGAGGAGATTTAAAAATATACAAAAGAAAAATGATCATTACAGAGAATGACTAAACTGAAAGAAAGCTCAACGGCCCCCCCCCCTGAAAACCATGCTGAGATTCTCCATAGCAGTCCCAAAGAAAAATAAAGAGCATTGACTCGAGCATTAACCCTCTTAGTCACACAGTGCCAGGCAGAAACAGGAAAGCGAGCGTAAGGCGCCAGGAGACCCCCCCCCCCAAAATAATTGTAAAAAAAAACAAAAAAATCGGCTCTATTCAAAAGCGTGTGTGTACTTCAAGTATCGTTTGCACTGTTCACAAGGAGTTGCGTGGAGAACTTGTTCCAAAGTTTAGTCTTCCTTTTTGTTTACAGGACTTTGAATATTCTGGAAGACAAAGAATATTGGGGGGAAACGTTACTGTGTAGTTGTTGAGGACTACTTGGCTTGACGCTAATATAAATCAGCTTTTCGAAAAAAGCATCACCTGAAGCTCTTGATGTTCTTTAAGCAGTCTGTCGTACTCCCTGGCAAGACCATCCGTCTGTTTCTTCAACCCATCTGCATCGCTCTCGGACTTCTTCAGTGCTGTATTTTACACACCAACACACAGGGATCAAAACCGACTGCCAAGTTTGAACAAACAACACAAATGGGTCAAGAAATTGTGAAGAGACGTATTGTTTGTTCTACCACTGTGGTAAGTGGCAGTTTGTGCAACCAGCAGCGCACGCTCTGACATGCTCGAGGGCAGTGGATGTCAATGAATTAATTGTGAAGCCAAGCTACACACAAACACAAAAAAATACAGTACAGTGAACCCCTACTATTTGTGAGGATGGGGACCGGACCTGAGTGGAAATAGAGACAATTGATAATTGGATAATTTAAACTCATTATAATTGCATTTGGGGGAACATTTTTTTTTTTTTTTTTTTTTTATTCAAACCCCAAGAATTCTTGAATAAGTGGGGATAAACTGCCAATAAGTGTTTTTGGGGACTGTTCCCCCGTGAAAAAGAAAAACGAAAATAACGTGAAAAAAAAATGAACAATTAAATCCAGGAACCGGTGAATCCACGGGAGCCGAAGTACGCAAGGGTCCACTTTGTGTCCTGCTAACAACATCCTGCTACTTGGTGTTGGTCAACAGCCAATCACCGGGCACATTTTAGGGCTGGGCAATACAACCTAAAATTCATATCACTGTATAAATGGAATCCCTTCACGCCAATGATATATTATATATCGCAATATAAACTATAAAAATTATAATGGAAGTATTTCTCAAAAGGTTACAGTCCCTTAGCAAAACTAAATATACAAAATACCATAAAAAAAACAAAAAAAAACTAAAAGAATGTCATTTTGAGGACATTTATTCAACTCAAAATTGAAACTTAGCACTCTAAAGTGCCCCTCCTTGAGCCGTCACCTTATTGTGGTGGAGGGGTTCGTGTGTCCCGGTGATACTAGGAGCTAAGTTGTCTGGGGCTTTATGCCCCTGGCAGGGTCACCCATGGCAAACCGGTCCTAGGTGAGGGACCAGATAAAGCACGGCTCAGAAGACTCTTATGATGTACAAAAACATTGGAAAACGTTTTCCCTTCCCCGGATGCGGGTCACCGAGCCGCCCTCTATAGCCAGGCCTGGAGGTGAAGCTCAAAGGCAAGCACCTGGTGCACCCATGGGGCCCACACGAAAGGGTAACATGGGCTCACCACCTGTGGGAGGGGCCATAGGGGTCGGCTGCAGTGTGAACTGGGCGGTAGCCGAAGGCAGGGCCCTTGGCGATCCGGCTATAGAAGCTGGCTCTAGGGATGTGGAACGTCACCTCTCTGGCAAGGGAGGAGCCTGAGCTGGTGTGAGGTCGAGAAGTTCCGACTAGATATTCTCAGGCTCGCCTCCACACACGGCTTGGGGTTTGGTACCAGTCCTCTCGAGAGGGGTAGCCTCCCGCCACCTTCGGGTGGGGGATGGGTCCTGACTGTTGTTTGTGTGTATGCACCAAACAGCAGTTCAGAGTCCCCACCCTTTTTGGAGTCCTTGGAGGGGGTGTTGGAGAATGCTCCTGCTGGGGACTCCATCGTTCTGCTGGGTGACTTCAATGCTCACGTGGGCAATGACAGTGAGACCTGGAAGGGCGTGAATGGAGGGAACGGCACGTCACCGATCAGAAACCGAGCGGTGTTCTGTTACTGGACCTCTGTGGTCTTCACCGATTGCCCATAATGAACACCATGTTCAAGCATAAGGTCCAAGGTCCACACATGCACTTGGCACAAGGACACCACAGGCTGCAGTTTGATGATCTACTATGTGGTCGTGTCATCGGATTTGCGGCCGCATGTCTTGGACACAAAGGTGAAGAAAGGGGCGTAGCTATCAATTGATCCACACCTGGTGGTGTGTCTGCTCCGATGGTGGGGGAAGATGCCGGTCAGACCTGGCAGGCCCAAACGTATTGTGAGGGTCTGCTGGGAACGTCTGTCAGAATCCCCTGTCAGATGGAGTTTCAAATCCCACGTTCCGCGGAAGGCGGGGGACATTGAGTCTGAGTGGACCATGTTCCGCACCTCAATTCCTGAGGCGACCGACCAGAGCTGTGGCCATCATCATAAATATCTAATCTACCAATATACTTTTGACCTTAGAGTCTCCTCACTTTTTTCCATTATTAAAAGCCTTTTTAAAAAAAAAAAAAAAAAAAAAAAAATTCAGTGAGCTGTAGAGGATTAATGGCATTTCAATTCGTTTCATTGGGGGAAACTTGACTTTGCTACACAAGTAAATTGCGGTACTCGCTTCGTCACGCAACAAATTAAACTCTTGGGTCAAGGCACCAATTTCTTTGGCAATTGGCTTCATGTTAATGACTTTGCACAAAAAAAGTGTCTTGCGGAAAAGACAGAGCATGTTCCCTGACAGTGTTTGTTTGTACATGCAGTATATTGCTCAAACATTAAGTACAAAAGTAAACCATTTTTCCATGAACACAAAAAAAAATGTCACAATTTTCAGGATGATGACACTCACCTGTGGTTCAATTCTTCTTCTTTTATCCTGTAATTTAGCATTACCGGACTTGTATAAACGAGTGTGTACTCCTCATTTTTGCAACATTAATTTCTTAGAAATGAAATGGACTGTACACATTTCAAAAATATCAAATATGGATCACATATGTGGGTGTATTTTAATCATACAGTCTAGTACCCTGCATAAAATACTGAGTCTGAAAGGAAACATATAGTTTTCTAACAAATCTGTAGGTGTTGGCGTACTCGTTTAAGTGGAACACAGTCAAATGGCACTAACCGTCTTCTGAAGTCTTCAGGTCATCTTTCAGTTTCTCCACCTCTTTCCTCAACAGCTCCATACCCTCTGCAGTTGCTTTGTCTCCTGTCCCCTCCATCAGAGCCTGAAATGATACGTCGAGGACATACCGTTAAAAGAGCTGGGTGGCATCCAATTAGCCATCAAAAGTGCATTCAGTCACAATTAAAGGGGCCACTGCTGGGGCATGGAGGTACGACGTTGGGAGTGGAACTTCCACCAATTGGTGAGAAAAAAAACAGATCTTGATGTATTTATATACTGGTATGTATCTATATCCATCTATCTATCAGCGGCGGGTACCTCCTTCAGCAGCTCGTTGTCCTCCAAGTACTTTTTGGCAGCTTTGTTAGCATTTTCAGCCTGTGCCTGCAGAGCAGCAGTGGTCCCGGACACGGAAGCCAGTTGGTTTATCAGGGTGACCACTCGCTTCATAACCCTTTTCATCCAAATAAAAAAAATAAAAATAAAAAAAGGTTTAAACTGAGTTTTATTTATGTTTGATCTGTCAGAATGAAGCAAGACTCACAGCCAGAGGAAGACAGCAAAGCCAGAGATGTAAAGGTTCCGCTGGCCCCGGAAAAGCTTCATGTGCATGTGGTCATGCATGTTGGGCAGCAGCTTGGCATCTCTGCCGAGATCTTTAACGGAGTACTTCCTCACCTCACGGACCGCGTCTACGGGAGGAGGTGCAAGCCGTATTGTAATGCCAACAAACAAAGCTCCAAATTCTCAAAAACAAAATTGTTGTGTAATTTCAGATCATTGAGCATCTGTAAAAGAAAAAAAAACCGATGACCACAGAACCTGAAAGTTATTGTGACACAGAAATAACAAAAGCTGGGGAGTTGTGACACTCCCCTGGCTGCTCAGTACAATATGTGACACATGCAACATGTTTTTGAACTACAGAACGATGGCACGGCCCCTCTTGAGCCATAAACCCAGATGGCCTCCGGCAACTTATAGACTGGTCGAGGCTAATGGGTGTGCCGGCCTTGCAATCAATACCAGGAAGACCGCGAGTATGCAGTAGCCAAGTAACCGTCATGCTAGAACACATACGTTCCTTAATAAAAACCTCGCAGTCAAAACTAAAGTCTCTGTGTATGAGGCAATGTGTGTCAACATTGCTGTATGGTTGTGAAGCATACCGCCGCCATATTAGGGTCCTTGAACGTTTTCACATCTCTTGCCTCCAATGTATCCTGGGCCTACTTTGGTGGCACAAAGTTAAAGCACATTAGGTTCACACTGTGATAATATGGAATTTATTTTGGAATATAAGAGTAGCTAAGATAAAATATTTTGTTAATACAGTCAGCCAGAGCTGCTGAGCTTTCCTGTCATACTGTGTTGTGTGTTTTTGTAGGCACATTAAGGACTAAAGTCCTGCTTTTTTTTTTTTTTTTTTTTTAATTCCTCATTCCAAAAAAAAAAAAAAAACACCAATCAAGCAACACTGAATGGGTGGCAACAATGGGGAAATTAAATGCCAGTATTTTGATAGTAAAACGCCCATCAAATACATGAATGATACTGAAAAAAGAAACATGAACATGTTCATTTTTGGACTGGTGAAATTAGTTAAAAATTTTGAATGAGCAGAATTAGCTCATTTTTTGGAATTGTGAACTGAACTTTGAACTAGTTTGCATAGAAAATTAACTTTCCCAACAATCGCAACCATAGGACTGAAAAGTTATTGTGACATAGTAGAAGCATAACAATGAAAGTAGTTATGAAAAAAAAAAAAAAAGTAGCTGCAACTCTAACCTGGTTACTCAGCACAACATTTAGCATAAGTTTGTTTATCCCCCATTTTGATGCCACCACAGAAGGGTAATGGTGCTTGCAAAAAAAAGGGGGGGGGGGGGAGTTGAAGACAACCATGGAAACTTGTTGCCACATACAGTAGCATAGAAATAAAAGCTAGAACAATTCTGTCCTGGCTGTGACCAATTCCAATAATTATTTGTATGAAAAACACTTCTCGGCTACACATTTAAAACAATCATATGAAAAACAACAACTACGGCAGTAAATGAGCGTGCCGTGTGGGGACATATTCTTGTGCTGCGTGTCCTTCGTAAGCCCCTGCACAGTTTTATGATGGGGACAGATTGACTCTGGGACTGATTCTTTGTAATTTGGAGCAGAAAATGTATCCTGAATCCCAACAAATCAACATTCAGGCAGCATTCTAGAATGGGTTGTGTTTGATTTGTTTACTTTGAATTTATTTATTTTTTGTAAATCCTAAACAACAACGCACTTACCAAGGAAAAGCACAATAAGTATGATAATCATTGTAAGAAAGACTTTGTTCCAAAAGCGGGCAACCGGGCTCCAGATTCTCAAATTGAAAGCGCTCTGCCATCTGAAACACACACACACACACATACACACACGCAAAGTTATCACACTTGATCCCTCAAAGCGGGGTACACACAAATCGATAATTGGGCTTATTTGAGCCTGACTCGCCCCTTCCGATCAAAGTCAGCAAAAGGACTTGTCAAATACTGATGCTAAACATGTAAATTTACAGTTGTTTGAGCTGTTATAAGCAAAATATATATATATATTTTTTATAAACGCAACCCACACCACAAGATAAACGCCCAGCATATTCCTTTAGAGGCATGTGAAACATGCTGACTTGATCAAAAAGGTTGGAATCGGGATCAAAGTAGACCCAGTTATCGAATTGTGTGCACCCTGCATGTCTTTTTGTTAATTTTTTTTTTTTTTAAGGTTTAGTCTAAAACATTCTGCATCACCTCTTAGCTGAAATGAAGGGCAAACAGAGGATGACAAGTATGCCTATCTCCATATAAAGGAAGAAGGCCACAGCAGTCCATTGCAACGTCATCTCTCAGAGGTGATGACAACTTGGAGAGAGAGGAAGAAAAAAAAGAGCAACAGGGCAAGATTAGGGAACACTGGTTTTACAACCTCCGTCATCTTGCGACAGGTTCGAGAGAAGGCGTGGTCCATCCTTCACTTGAGCATTTTCTACCCGTATGTCAACACCATTTGGGCTCACTTACTCCGAGAAACAAGTTTAAACAGTACATGACACGGCGCAACGCCATCTCAAGCGAAAAGTGTGACGTGAACTACTCCTCACAAAAGGCACGACCGCGGCTCCATGTGACAATCATACTTGTTCACATTTCCCGAGCATGGCAAATATTCGAAAGGGACTTGTACCCTGATTTACGTTACAAGCCATTTTATTTTTAAATATCAGTTTCTTACACACGAAGAACGCCGCTTGTTGACTTACAGGCAAAGCTCACAATCGACGACTAAAAGAAAATCAACTTTTGACTCAACAATAATTGGGGGCATGAAAAGTTCTGTCCGTCTGCTTTCTACACTTCCCGTTCATGCACCCCACAACACTTCCGGTAAGCAGCTCTTCCGCTGCTTCCTTTCAAATTAAAACTTAAATGCGCTCATGTTTTGCGCGTTATGGCAAAAACACGCCACAGCAGCAAAAATGTTGTCAACCATACGATAGCAAATGCTCTCCGCTATTAACGAAGGTAGTTTGTATCTCCCAAACGGCTCATTTAGTTCTCTTAAAATGCTCTTGTTTTGAAGGTAAATTACATCTGGCCTGCTTCAGTCAACATCATTAATTTCAGTTTTTTCATGTAATGGATCATGATTGAAAAGAAAAAAAAACATCAGACACCAGCACATAGGGGTCAATATAAAGTTTTATTATTGACAATACTTCCTTTGAAAGCAACACGGAGGTTTGGCCAACAGATGGAGCTCTTTTTAAGTGTCAAACGCTTCGAACCAGTTAATTATTTTAGGCCAATTGTCTCAAGGTGAGTCATTGCTTCAAAAAGCCTCGGTTTCTCTATCCCTAGCAACACGATGCTCCCATTCATTAATTAACGAAAATAAGCGTGAATAACCCGATAGCTCGTGGTCGGCTTTTGACTTCCATAGGTTTTCTGCCAACCGAGACACCACATCACCATTTGGTGACATCACGGCAAAGGCTCCCATTAGTGCGCCTCAAGAGCCTCTATTTTTATTTTTGGATTTATTCTTTTTGAAGGGGACCAACCATTCTGGTCTCAATGAAGATTTTGACCTTTCACCCTTCTTGTTATCACGGTGCCATAAATGTTTCAGAAATAATGAAACCTGTTAATTATTGTATAAATGTTAGCTGATTTATGTGGATGTCCATAGCATTCTCCTCGCTAGGCATTATATGTGCCACTAATTTATTCATAATTTGTTTTTGATGTTAAAAATGAAGGTTACATATTTATTTTATTTAATAATTGGATGGGCAGCACAGCGGATGACTGGTTAGCATACCTGCCTCACAGTTCTGAGGACTTGGGTTCAAATCCAGCCTCCCCTGTGAGGAGTTTGCATGTTATCTCCATCCCTGCGTGGGTTTTCTCCAGGTACTCCGGTTTCCTCCCACATTCTAAAAACATGCATGGTAGGTTAATTGAATACTAAATTGTCCGTAGTTGTGAATGTGAATGGTTTTTTGTTTATATGTGCCTTGTGATTGGCTGGCGACCAGTTCAGGGTGTACCCCGCCTTTCGCGCAAAGTCAGCTGAGATGGGTACCAGCACGCCCAAGTGAGGATAAGCGGTTTGGAAAATGGATGGATGAATAATTGGATATCCATTCATACATATTCTAGTGTGAGTGAGTGTGAATGGCTGTTTGTCTCTACATGCTCTCCGATTGGCCGGGGACCAGCGCATGCTATACCCTGTCCCAAAGTCAGGTGGTATAGGCTCGAGCTCACTCACGACCCAAATGAGAGAAGTGCTATTGAAAATGGATGGACGCTCATGTTCCCCAATCATGCGCTGAACCATATGTGTTCTGGAGGTAGTCTATTACAGCTGATGTACTACATAAAGAATTGAATACTTTTCTCTCAGGCTGAGCGCTAACCCTATCAAGCATGTAGATGAGATGATTGTGGAAGCAAGTAAATGGAGTGCCCTGCTGTACAGAAATGTCCACCCAGTCCCATATGCACTCCAAAGGTGTTTCTTCATGGCCTGCGAACAATGCCGGGTTAGCGAGCAACCCTCGCGCTGCCATCACACCTAGAACAAATCAAAAGGAAATTAATTTCAACTAAATATTTTCACAGAAGCAATTTGGATAAACAAAAAAAAAAAACACAAGTCTCACCATCAACACCAGTGAGCTGGTGAACAGACTCCACATCACATGGGTACTTTATGTCCCCGTTGGCAATGACCGGAATGGGCACGCTGTCTTTGATTGTCTTTATGGCGTCGTAGTGTACTGGCTGGTGGCGCTCCTCCGATGTACGACCGTGCACTGTTATCCACGATACACCTGCTGACTCAGCCTTCTGGCACAGATCAACTGTCTTCCTCAGGTCGTCGTGAATTCTACAGATTAAGTCAATTTGATTGTGATTATCTTTTTAAAAACATTTTTTTTTTTAAACCAGGAATGAATAGCTTTCTCTTTTACCTTATTTTGATGGATGTTGTATAGTTTGGATTGTCCACTTGGTTCCTGACATGTCTGACCATGTCTTTAACCAGTTCAGGGTTGTTGATAAGGCACGCGCCATATCCTGCGGACATGGCCCATCTGAAAACAATATAATTTTATATAACAGATGTACAGTGGAGCCTCGATAAAACAGACACCGATGTAATGGATATCGGATAAAACGGACCATCACGACGAAACAACGTGTCCAAAAATAGTTTCCAGTTGTCACTTAAACCGCCGGTGACTAAGTCTATTAGTTCCAGAATTGGCCATCGTTGTCTCCTGGCGCTGTGGCACAATGCAGGCAAAGAATGGGACTGACATATTTCCGGGTCGCAGATATAAAAAACAAACTAAAAAATAGATCCAATTCCAAAAGCCGTGCCTCCTACGTGGCGGGAAAAAAAAAAGTGCTTCACTGTAACGGACAATCGGCTATATCGGATGACGTCCACCCCCCCACCCACATTAGTGCGTTCTATCGAGGTTCCACTGTATATTAATACTATCATATTGAAGCTGCCTCATGTTACTAAACGTAGTTATTCTAATAGCTACTGAGATCAAAACATGGTCAAATGTAAGGCTGGATTTACACTGCATGGTCAAAGTGACACTTTTCAGATTTTTTGCTCTAAAATGAGACAATTGGGATATGCGTCATGGCAGTGAAAATAGGACCGACCGACCGACCGCGCGCACGCACGCACGCACGCACGCACACACACACTAGAGGCAGATATCTGCAGATCAGAATCAGGCTCCTTCCAAATGTGGACCGGCTGTGTAAATCCAACCTAAGAATGGAACGTAAAGAAGGGAGACATGCACCTCTGGGGGCATCCACAGTTAAGGTCAACTCCATCAGAGAACGGTGCAACTGCACACGTTGCATCAACCAGAGTCTGAGCATTGTGGGCAGCAAACTGCACAATCAGGGGTCTGTCACCTATGGCAGACAATGAACAGAAGTAAGAGTACAGCATTAAAAAGACAAAACAAAACCAAAAAAGTAGCGATCTATTAGGGGTGGGCCATAGAAATTGCCTTCGATATAATTGTTTAACGATGTGGAATTTCCCATTATCGAGTATTCATATCGTCTCTAAAAGAAAACAACCAAATGGGTGCATGGACAGCATAGAAGGAAGAGAGAAAAGAGGAAGTGCATTAAGTCCTCATTCGCAGAATCAGTCGACATGATTCAGTCACGTGACTCAGTGGGAAGCAAAATGGACTCACTTTCAAAGCAACCTTTTCAGGAGTTCAGAATCTTTATTTGCCAAGTATGTCAAAAACACACGAGGAATTTGTCTTAGCAGCTTAACAAGTGGGTCGATTGAAACAATGGACCTCATTGGAACGCCTGCAGCCTATAGTTTGTTGTTGGCCAACAGGAAAATGACACAGGCCACCCAATGTAGGTGCTGGCTTCCCTAACGCAGCCAGTTTAAAACCGAGACAAAGAGAATGGACCATGCTGTTTCGATCATATATTAACTGGAGGATGTATTTTTTTTGGAAAACATTTACAAAGAAAACTGTGCCCTGTCAAAATCATCCCGACTGGTGGTGAGGCTAATGGACGAGCTAGCGAGCATAGTCCTACTGCCGCAGCTGTTTGCAAGTAAATACTGTATTTCAATATCCCATCACCTATCACCGACTGCTTTAGTTATTTGAACTATGCTCTGTATTACCAATATCAGCTGCTAAACTTGTCACCTGGAAAAAAACTTTGAAAAAAAGATTCCGCATTCATTCATCCATGACTTTGGCTAAAGAAGAGAGGACAAAATCTGCATAACGCACGAGTCATCAAGCAAACACGTACCCTATGACAAAAACAAGTAAACGTTGGCAAGACATAAAGAACGCCATCAACGCCATTTCTCTCTGCAGTGTTCTTGCTCAATTTGTATGCCAGTGTGTGCTGTAGTTACAAACTTGTCTATTTGGTTTAAATATTGAATTGGTCTTACATTTTGATGTCATCTTAATTTTGGGACATTTGTTTAAATTTTTTTGCTTAACAAAAGCTTAGCTAATATACGATTGTGCAAACCTAATTTGTCATATTCTCCTGTACACAAGATGGAAATAATTAATTGTTAAACATTGCCATACATTATCCTTGTGCAGTGTTTTGTAGAAGATGTTATGAAACACTTTAAGAAATAAACAAGCGCTGTTGTTCTGAAACGCTGTGTCTATCACTAAATGTCATGGCAAGCAAGTAGAGATTTACACAATTTTTTTAAAAAAATAGGATATCGTCAAATTATCGTTATCGAGATATTTACCCCTACGATCTATCAGTCGTGCTCGACAGACGCTGAATTACTGCTACTCACACTCATTTGTGGTGAATTCACTGTCTCTTGCTTTGACGGATCGCACAAAGTCGGACGCAACTATCATTGGAGTGAAGCAAATGTCACAGTTGTACTTCCTCACCAATGACCTGAAAGCCAGCCTGTGGAGAAATGATAATACAGGACGTCATATGAGTCACTGGCCAGCCACTGCAATATGCATGAGGTTTAAAGACAACATTTATAGCAGAAATGATTTGTCACTGTCAGAAATACATTAAACAAACATGATAGTGTGTTGGTTGTAAAATACAATGGCGCAGAACTGCATGGCATCAAAAATGACATGTCTGCCTTTAAAGGAGGTAGGCTAAGCAAAACATTACAAAACGCCTCAACGGAGGTTAACGCAGAGACGAAAATCCATGACAAAGGATCAAACTTACTTTGAATATCGAACCATGGGCGCACAAATCTTGACCACATTTCCTTCTTCAAACATGCCCATGACGCTGTTGGAGTTCGTGGTCTTCATCGTTGGCACTTAGCATAAGCAGCTAACGCTCCTCGGTGCCCACTGGTCGATTTTGGCGAAACGCCCCTGTCAATTTTCCTTTAACCGATTCAAATCAAATCAAACATCAACACAATTTTGCTAAGGAAGCTACAGATATTAGCAAAGGTTTAGATTCGTGTTCAACACATGTACGCAAAGGCTCTTGCGTCCAAGACGCCGGGAAATGTGGGCGTGGCCTGTGAAAACTGACGCCCAAAACACAAACAAACAAAAAACGTCAAAATAATTAAGGTTTGCCTACCAGTTAGAAATACTTAAAATGTGACAAGATAGAAAAATATAAATTGCAACGAGTGGTGGTTTGGATAAAGCATGTGTCATAGAACGGTGCGTCATTAAGGCCTAAAAAGGCCTTAATGTCGGCTAGGAGATCAGCAGTTTCCATAGTGTAGTGGTTATCACGTTCGCCTAACACGCGAAAGGTCCCCGGTTCGAGACCGGGTGGAAACACGTTTTCTTTTCTGAGAATAAAATGTTACTAAAGTTGAATTACTTGTAAATAAAGTCCTATCAATGTCCCCGTGATATGGAAGTTTATTTTTCCTCTAAATTGAAGGCATTGCACTCTCTGGTCACTATGGGGCGCTCAAGCACTACTGAAAAAAAAAACATTCTTCTTGCCCATTCGAAACGGGACTTGTGTCTCTCACAGTTCTGTGCATGTTCTTCCCGTGCCTGCGTGGCTTTTCTCCGGGTACTCGGTTTTCCTCCCACATTCCAAAATCATGGTAAGGTTAATTGAAGACTAAATTGCTGTCTTGACTATACATTTGTTTCTACCATTGATTCCGGGTGCAAAGTAGTATTAATTATTTCCAAATGTCAATGATGTAACTTGCTTAAAAAGGTGGCTGTTTTTTGTCTGTCGTAACCACACCCATCCATCTTCTATATCACTTATCCTGTCAAATGAAACGATAATTATTGAGCTTGAAATACTTTATTTCAATTTGGAAAGCAACAAGTCAACAATAGCAAAATATAAGCATGAAACATCAGTGAGGCACAGAACACATAACACTGCAAATACTGTATGTCACTTGATAAGATAAATTCATCAAATGATAAAACCTGACATTAAAAAAAAAAAAAAAAAAAAAGAATAAATATAAATTCCACTCAAACGCCATAGAAAGTGAAGTGGAATGCAGCTTACTTTCACTAGTAGGACAAGTGAGTGATATCAACAATACTGTATTTGTCACTTTAACTCCAGACTCATATTCCATGTCATGTGCATAAGTCATTTCTACAAAAGCTTACACATACTGAACAGTTAATATAATCCACCAACATTAGTATAATGCTTTTTTTAATGTCTAGAATAAAGGCTGGGAAGAGCATATTTTGTGCTAATTTAGTGCAGAAATGCAAAAATAAAATAAAATGTTTAAAAAAAAAAAAAAAAAAAAAAAAAAAACCTCATAGCTAAGTATCCTTTGTACAGTGCAGTTATCTTGAGTGATTTCTTAGCATGCACCAAAACGCCCGCACGACAGTGAATTTCGCTTCCTTTCCTTAACTAGCACAGTTGTCATCAGTCTCTGCTCTCATTAAAGATCATCTTATACATCAGGCAGTGACCAATTTGGTGGGAGGGCTCAATGAGGGCAAGTCATTGGCCTTCACTGTTCATGATGTGCAAAAACACAAAGACTGAACAAAGTACAGTATTTCTGAAAATTAATATAAAGGTCATTTCTAAAATGGATAACTCATCCACTGGCAGGATTATAAAGCCACGGAGCGAATGGCTATTAAATCCAATTTAGACTATGTCTTTACATTTCTGCTGTATGTAACATGACATCGCATGTGCTCCTGATTCACTGCCATTAAAATATGTTAACTGGCTACTTAAATCTAAAAGAGAAAACAGCAGGATCAGCGACAGCCAGCCAAGGGGTACGTTACAAAACTGGATCGATCGATCCAGTCTTACTGAGGTAGCTTCCTGCTGCCTCCAACTCCACGCTGGAGAGGAAACGTCTGGCTCGCCGGTGGCGGTCGTAGCTCAGCTCCGTGGCGTACACGGCGCTGGTTTTCTTGGGGTAGATGATTGTGGTGCTCGTAAAGCTCTGCGGCCGATGGCGAGGCTGGAAATCCAGCTGAGTCTTATAACGACGCCAGGTGCTGTGGGACACGGCTGTGATGGTCTGCATGCAGTGCTCCAGGCCTTGACCCCACGGCCGCAAGGACACATTCTGAATGAAGTGGCGGTACGAGTCATAGTGCACTGACGAGGTGTATCTGTGGATCAAACGAAGTGATTGAGCTATCGCCCATATGTCTGTTCAGTGTTGCCTTTAGTCCAGCTTAGTTTTCTAGTATCGTATCAGTATAGTTGAGCCAAGATGCAAAAACATTATTGGGCCTAATGGCTGTTTCAGTTTGTGTGTTCTGTGTTTGTGTGGGTTTTTCAGGTTACTACAACTCAGAGGTGGGTCGTAACGAGAGAAATTTACTCTGTTACAAATACGCAAGTAACTTTTTGGATACGCAGTATGAGTATTCTTAATGGCCGCAATATTTAGTTTGACTTCAGTATTCTTGTTAGGAAAAAAACTACTTTTGCTCAGTTATATTGAGCTAAATTACACTCGCCAGATATTTTCATTTATAGGTATTTATCATAGCTTGTGCAATTTATTTTGGTATGTCAGAGAGACTTGTCACAGATTGTTCTACCAATGAAATGTAACTGGCTGGTGACATTTGACTCCATTTTACTAATCAAACTTAGCCAGACAGTGATATGACCACAAAGTCGCCACGGCCCCACACAGAAGCAACATTTTCAAAGTGACTAATTTACATGAAGCATAGCAGAAACAAACAGAGAGGAAAAATTGGCATCTGACTCTCAGTAAGAAGCGGTGCAACACCCCCGGACTTGCACATAAAATATGGTTACAGAACACAAAAAAGAAATATAAAGATTTTATTCATTATGATTTTAGTTAAAGTGATATTGTTGGGCAATCTGAAGTTGAACATTCCTTTTTTTTTTATATATATTTTTGTCAATTTGACAAATCAGAAGTTATTCGCTAGTTACTCATTACTTGAGTAATTTGTTCACTGAGTACTGTACTTAAGTAATTATTTGGAGGACTACTTTTTACTTTTACTTGCGTCATATTATTCTAAAGTAACAGAACGCTTAAGAAAATATTTTGTTACTTTACCCAGTTACTCCAGGTTCAATGTTCAATGTCCAAAAACATGTATGATATAATAGCTTCATTGAGGACTATAAAATGTCTGGAGGTGTGAAGAGTTTTCTCATCTTTTTGCCACTTCAAAATATCCATCCAATGCTTACCCTAATTAGGGGTCGAGTTAAGGTTAACTCAGGGCACATGTAGACATTCAGTGGGTACGGAAAGTTTTCAGACACCCTTAGCTGTTTCACTCTTTGTTATATTGCAGCCTTCTGTTAAAATCGTTTAAGTTCATTTTTTTCCTCATTAATGTACACACAGCACCCCATATTGACAGGGGGAAAAAACAATTGTTGAAATCGTTGCTGATTTATTAAAAAAGAAAAACTGAAATATCACACAGCCATAAGTATTCAGACCCTTTGCTGTGACACTCATATTTAACTTGCGTCCTGTCCATTTCTTCTTATCATCCTTGAGATGGTTCTACACCTTCATTGGAGTCCAGCTGTGTTTGGTTCTCCTGATTGAACTTGATTAGGAAAGCCACATCCCTGTCTATATAAGACCTTACAGCTCACAGTGCATGTCAGAGCAAATGAGAATCATGAGGTCAAAAGGAACTACCTGAAGAGCTCAGAGACAGAATTGTGGCAAGGCACAGATCTGGAGAAGGTTACAAAAACAATTCTGCTGCACTTAAGATTCCTAAGAGCACAGTGGCCTCAATAATCCTGAAATGGAAGACGTTTGGGACGATCAGAACCCTTCCTAGAGCTGGCCGTCTAGCCAAATTGAGCATTTGGGGGAGAAGAACCTTGGTGAGAGAGGTAAAGAAGAACCCAAAGATCACTGTAGCTGAGCTCCAGAGATGCAGTCGGGAGATGGGAGAAAGTTCTAGAAAGTCAACCATCACTGCAGCCCTCCACCAGTCGGGGCTTTATGGCAGAGTGGCCCGACGGAAGCCTCTCCTCAGTGCAAGACACATGAAAGCCTAGCTGGAGTTTGCAAAAAAATAAATAATAAAAATAAATAAATAAATAAAAAATAAAAACCACCTGAAGGACTCCAAGATGGTGAGAAATAAGAAATAAATTGTTGGCGTCTAAGTGGCATGTGTGGAGAAAATACAATCAAACTGCTCATCACCTGTCCAATACAGTCCCAACAGGGAAGCATGGTGGTGGCAGCATCATGCTGTGGGGGTGTTTTTCAGCTGCAGGGACAGGGAGGCTGGTTGCAATCGAAGAAAATATGAATGCGGCTAAGTACAGGGATATCCTGGAAGAAAACCTTCTCCAGAGTGCTCAGAACCTCAGACTGGGCCGAAGATTCATCTTCAAAAAATACAATGACACTAAGCACACAGCTAAAATACAGGAGTGGCTTCAGAACAACTCTGTGACTGTTTTTGAATGGCCCAGACATAGCCCTGACTTAAACCCAATTGAGCATATCTGGAAAGACCTGAAAATGGTGGCCCACCAACGTTCACCATCCAACCTGACAGAACTGGAGAGGATCCCCAAATCCAGGTGTGAAAAACGTGTAGCATCATTCCCAAAAGGACTCATAGCTGTATTAGCTCAAAAGGGTGCTTCGACTAAATACTGAGCAAAGGGTCTGAATATCATTTCAACAATTCTATTTTTTCCCTGTCAATATGGGGTGCTGTGTGTACATTAATGTGGGGAAAAAAATAACTTAAATGATTTTAGCAAATGGCTGCAATATAAAAAAAAAAGAGAAACATTGAAGGGGGTCTGAATACTTTCCATACCCACTGTACAAGCATTCACACACCATTTAGTCTTCAGTGAACCTAACATGCATGTTTTTGGAATGTGTGAGGAAAACAGAGTACCCAAAGAAAACCCACATAAGTCCGGGTAGAACAGACAGGCCACAGCCAAGATTCGAATCCTGAACCTCAGAACTTGCTAACCAGTGACCCACCGTTTTAAAATAGTAATACACAAAAAAAAAAAAAAAAAAAAAAAAAAAAAAAAAAAAAGGCACACTGCATTGAACGCATGTGTCAGAATGACATTCTAATCACAATCAAGGAGATAGAGGGCATTTACATCTCAGCATATGGCTGTTGACTATGGTGAGGATACTTGGACCTCTTCAACCAGATGGAGATTATGGAGCAATATTGCAATATTTAGAACTAGCGGTTAGTAACAAGGTAAACTAACCTTAGCATCTGTGTTTCTTTTTGCAATTTTTAGCCGATAGTATGCTCAGATGTTACGATGTTGCAATGACAAATCTACTCAACCAATGTGTGACCGGCAGTGGCTTCTTTCACTGTCTGCAAATACCTCTGAAGCCCAGCTGAGCAGCTACGAGATCTAGTAGCTTAGACCTGCATTTGCCAATAGTGTATGTGTCAATAGTGAGCTGTGTAGCTACCGTGCAGCAGAAACGCAGTCTATCACAGGAGAGTCCTTTGATTGACTAGTGGTCAATACGGGATGTAAACCACCCCTCAACCCAAGCCAGCTCGGATATGGGCAAGGTTTACCTGCAACCCTGAACAGGATGATCATATAGAAAACAGATGGATGGATCAATTGAAGGAATTTTCAACACAACCCACCTTACTTCTTTAGGGGGTAAAGGGTCAATTGCTATACCCTCCCCATAGGACAAAGGCTGCAAGGACCCAGAGGGCAAAGTCGAAACCTGCAAAATAAATACATAAAATAAAACAGGTTGGGATGAAACTTTTCTGTGGTCTGAATTAACATTCTGAAGTGAGCCACTGAGTTCATGGAATTCAACTGGGCGAATCTGGTGCATACTCTGGATTCACAGTCATCAATCCGCCGTGTCTGCCACAAAGCTTTTCTTTCAACATGTACCACCAATGGTAAATGGGGGTTCTCATCTTACGACGGTCCCGACATACCATGTTTCGAGGTTATGAACGCTGCAATAAACTACTGCAGTTTGCGCAGCGGCATAAGAGTATGTTGTCACGCGGCACAAGCAGGCACGCTCAGTTAGCGCCGTGCTTACTGCTTGTCTTTATTTTATTTTTTTAACAGCCTAGATGTGTTTTCATACAAATATCGACTGGAATTATGACTTTACTGCTGCACTAGCATAGATTAGTGGTAGGTTCCGACTTGCGTACGAGTGGAGAGTCACGCCACAGCCGATGTAACAGAACTATCGTAAACAGAGGGCCCTTGTGACAACTGCTAATGCAAAACATTTCAAACATTTTTACACCAAGTACCACCTAAAAGAAAATGCTGAGCTCTCCAATACCACAATCATGACCAACATTACTGAACTATGTGTTCATCAAAAACTGTCTTGTTTTATTCCTAAAAAGTATTTAATATTATTGTAAGACACTGTAACTTTATGCACAGTATGAATATTACCAGTGTTTAATTATATGAAATTTGGGGGGGGGGGGGGGGGGGGGGGGGGGAATAAACAATGTAATTAAAAGTAATACACTTTAAGTGTAAAAAAATAAATGCTTAAAAACAAGCAGGTGTTAAAAAGTAAAGGTATTCAATTTAAAAGTTAAATACGACTGAATTGTACTCAGTCGTGTACAACCAGGGGAAGCCCATGTACCACGCGTTAAGAATCACTGGCCTAAGTCAATTTTAACTTAATGTCAGAATATCGATTAAAAAAATAAAATGCGCTTGCTAAAAATCGTGTTCTTTCTTTATATCTGTGTAGATTCTCGGTCATCCAGATTATCGCAATCGTAAAGGTCGAATCGAGGCAACTGGACTGTCATTTGATGATTTTTTTTTTCCCTTTCAAAAGAAGTTAAAAAAATGAGTTTGCAATTATGCTATTAGGCTAATGACATGCATTCGTGCAAGTAAACGCCTCAACTCAAATGGAAACCTGTTACTTTCTGCACCCGCAGCCGCTACACTAGGAAATACAGTATACCGTCAACCTTTGCCAATTTGTAAACACCTCTGTGTTTTTTTTTTCTCTTTCTGTAGAACATAACTAAAACTATTTGTTGAAAAATACACATATTTGCACCTATCCATATATTAGTGTGCTCTTTCTGTAACACCATAAGATGACCCTGCTCCTGCTAAGGCACCATGTTAGCGGAGGCGTAGCTCGCATTTTGTCACCGGCTAATCGTCGGCCTGCCTGAAAATGAACAGCGGGGTGAAGGGAGATTACACTAAAGGTCGTTGTGGGGTCGATACCGGAGAAAGCAAGACGGTGAACTTCTCCAGATGATAGATATTGGCAGTGGTGGAAGTCTGATCAGCAGGTTAAGGCGAGCTGCAAGGTACACCAAGTACCCAGCTATTTGCTGAAAAACTCACCTATTCACATTTTTGTGCTCTTTCAGTATTGCCCAGAGATGGCGACAAACCCCTGACTATTGGGAAAGTCGAAGTTGGTATCAACAGAGAACAATTTCGTTGTAAATCGGAACTAAATTAAATTTTAGACTGCGTTGCTCGCGGAAGTTTCGGAATCTTCGCCGCATGTGCATGTACACGTGCACTTCTGGAGCGTTTTGTCATCTATAAACCATTTATTTCTAAAGGACAATTTTCTAAGATGAGTTTGAAATGTTAACGTGTTTTAGGGTGACAATATGTAGTACTGTATATATACTGTTTCAACTATAGGCATTTCTAAACAAATTTAGGGGCTTTGTCAATTACTCACTTTTCTGCTATTTGCGGCAAGCACCGTCCCTAACACCGCGAATGGGGGGGGGGGGGGGGTTTACTGGACTGTGTGCATTTTAAAACAATCAAGTAACCATGGATCACAAACACAAAAGACAAAAAAAAAAAAAAAGAATGGTGGATAGGAACGTTGTAGTTGGCAGTGTAAGGGAATGAATTTGATTGGTGTATTAAGGGTTTGAAGTGCTGCATCAATGGAGGCAATTAAAAATCTACTATTTGGAAATTTTGCAATTGGAGTCAGGTTTTGGTCCCTGACCCCGCGAATAGCGAGGCTTGATTGCACTGTATTATCGACACGTGGAGGAAGCCCGGTGCCGGTGGTAAACATTGCGCTCGACTACAACTATGCATTTCTGGTCAAATTAGGCTCGGACTTATTAGTGATGACGAATACTTACGTTGAGTGTTCGCACATGCATTGTACGACATTATACAGTATGTCGGTTACCCACCCGCGAGCTGCTTCCTTCGTCCTCCGGTACCGGACTGACGCCGCGCGCTTTGTCCTGAGGCAGAAGCCAGACGCTGGGGCTCGGACTCGGCGGTAACCCGGAGTCCGGGCTGTCGAGCCCTCTGTCCGCCCGGCAGCTCATACCCAGCGGGTCCTCTTCGCAAACATTTGCAAAGTTTAACCGTCCGACCATTTCCTTTTCAAGTGCCAAGTTGTGAAATTCCAGCAGCAGGAAATATTGCGAAGGACGACGATTTCCAACATGTAGTTCTCCCTTTTGCGCTGCTTTTTGTTGACGTCCTCCGGAGTGAAGTCTCATTTCTACCCGGGGAACACCTGGGCTGCTAAATTGTAGCTGCCCGCGCGTTGTGGGGCAAAAAAAAAAAAAAAAAAAAAAAAAAAAAAAAATTGAATTCCACGTAAAACAACAACAACATCAACAAAAAAACTCCCACAAACCTTCTACTTCAAGTCCTTTCTGCACAGTAAACTCGACGTTTATATATACCAAGATGGGCAAAGTTGAACTTGGCCTTAGGCCACAGCCAAGCTTCAAACTTTTCCCTCTAAACTCCTTCGGGCATTAAAAAGATGCCGCCCCTTGGAAGCTTTTCCTCGATGCTGATTGGATGGAGGACAAAATGAAATCGACATGAATATTTATTATACCCCCCCCCCCCCCACCATCAAAAAAGCACCAAGAGACTACTGAACCAAAACACGTTTTTAAGACAGAAAACCTCCTCACCACAATGGCTGAATTTAATGCCAATAGACGTTTCGAAATTTTTAAGTAAATTATAAAGAGTTCAATTTTTGTCCAGTAAATGACATCTCATCCTAATGATATTACTGTAATGTAAATTGCTCAAGCATACAATGGATAACTGGTGTACAAGTTTACTGCTTAGGTTTGGAACCTGGGGTACGTCTTGGGGGGCCAGTAGGGTGACCACCGTTTTTTTCTGCCCAAGATAAAGAAGATATGAGATGTACTCGCTCTACCCAGGGCCACATGCAGGCACAATACCAGATCTTTTTTCGAGTGGTATTATGCATGTTTGATGTAGTTCCATTGTAATAGACTGGCTTGTATTAGGTAGCTGTCTTTCAGTCCAGATTGCTGAATTCCATTGACAGCCATCTTTCTTTTGCAAGCCATGAATTCCAACATTGTAACCCCAAAAATGTAATTCATTCTATTTACCATCCATCCATCCATCTATTTTCTTTACCGCTTAATCTGATAGGGTCACAGGCGTGCTGGAGCGTATCCCAGCTATCTTTGGCCGGGAGGCGGGGTACACCCTGAACTGGTCGCCAGCCAATCGCAGGGCACATATAAACAAACAACCATTCACACTCTCATTCACACCTACGGGCAATTTAGAGTCTTCAATCAACCTACCACGCATGTTTTTGAGATGTGGGAGGAAACCGGAGTGCCCGGTGAAAACCCGCCCAGGCACAGGGAGAACATGGAAACTCCACACAGGCGGGGCCGGGACTTGAACCCCGGTACCCAGAACTGTGGGGCAGATGTGCTAACCAGTGCCGGGTTCTATTTACCAAACAGAGAGAAATTTACCTTGGCTCGTGACCTTCCTCTTTTTCAGACTCACTTCTATTCAACTATTCAGACAAAGTTGTCAAGTTTCAAACTTCTGTATTTGGGTTATAGAGGCAAACAATGGGACACTCTGAACCACACACATCCAACATGGCTCACAAGCATTGACATAATCTTTTCTTCTTAATTTTTCTCAGAACATGTTGAAATGAATGCATCGTAAAACCATTTAATGAAGCACAAGGATTCATCTGTGGCAATGTTTAGTAATCTTCACAACTTGTCATTGTATAATACAACACAACCATACAGTACAAGATATTTTTAAGGAATGTGTTACTAAATGCAGTAGATATCAATTGAAACTATAAGTAATGTTGAATAAATATTTACACCGTCAATTATTCTGCTAGTGCATTTTTGGAAAGAGATTTCATACTTTGGATTTCATTTAATTTGATCCTCAGTATTCATGTGAGTTTCTGTCCGGTGTATATGACGTCTAAACTGAATATCCCCTCAGAGACCTAATAAAGGGGAAGAACGTTTTATTTTCTCATTCATAAATGTATAAAAGAGAAGCATACGTTTCAAATCAATATACTCAGATTTGCCATCTAATTCCATAGCCTTGGGGTACTGTCATTTATCATAATAAGAAAACAACATTTAACTAGGATCAAGTTGCTTGTACTTTTTGACATAAGAACAACATAAATTTTTTTGAGTGCACCTCATTGTGCTATGTACCAATCAAAGCATGGCCATTGGTGTGAACACGAAGGTAAGGAAATTGCACATATAAACAAATATGTACCAACAGCAAGTCACCAGTGAGGAAGTTTTTTCATAACTCACCATGATCTTGGGTTTATTTTTGTGTGTGATGAAAAATTGAGTCAACTCTTTTGTTTTGAACAATAACTCAATGGAGCAGCAGAGTGACATATTGTGAGATCAATAATTGAGTGGTAAAGGCCAGCCCAGCAGCACACAGTATCTTGAAGTATTATTTCTTCACAGTCTCTTGATGAGTTTTTCTAGTTTACGTATGCGGGAGGACTCCTGCTCAGGGGTGGGGGCGCTGAAGGACAAGGAGGGGCCACCGTCGGCCCCGGAAGGCGGTGTAGGTAACCTCTGTCTGAAGAGCTCCAGCATGCTGCTCTGCTCACCACGTTTTAAACCCTATGCACCAAAGGATGACAAACAATAAACATGGTAAATGCATTTAAACCTCCCAAAAACAGTGGGTACAGTGGGTAGTGGTGTTGATGGGACATTTTCTTGATCGACATACATTAATGGGGGGGTGTGGCTAGTGGAAGTGACACCTGTCACGGAGGACATTCACCCACATCTGGCAGGTTGGCGGGTGCTAATGTCAAGCAATACCGCCAATAAATACAGTGAACAATGAGGATAGGTGCCCTCCCCGCCCCCTCCAAAAAAGAATACAATTATCCACGACTAGGTGAAACTGCGGGGGACCCAAATGCAAATATGCGGGGGTCCACTGTATAGACAGACAGACAGACAACATAATACAAGCAAATCTCCCAAACTGCATTTACAATTATTTTAAACTGGGCAAGCCAGCAAACCTTCATGTCGAGTATTTTCTGGAAAGTCTCAGGATTGCCATCAGCCAAGAGCTTGATGTAGTTATCCACAAACACCACGGGCGGTTCATGTGGGGCCATCACCACCTAAAGAAAACAATTTAAATAAAATTTTTAAAAAAAGAACCTAAAGTTTGTTTTGACACCCCCTGCTTCTCCTATGAGCCATCATGGTATGACCTAAGAGATCTTTAAACGATCCCATATGGTGCTGCCATGACCTAAATCAGGCAAATGGGGTGGGGGGTTTCAATCTGACACAACCAATAGTTCTGGCAACAAATGAAGTTGAGACTTCATATTTATATTCTGGATTGCACTTTTATACCACAAGTAGTAAGCACACTTTTTTTGGCAATAATTAACTTTACCAGTAAATATTTAAAGGGGATATAATGAGAAATTAATGAAAATGTTAAATGTATCTTATGCAATAGTCTTGTAACAAAAGCAATTAGGTGGAAAGCTTGGATCAGAGGACATTTTTTCCAGTCACAAATGGGTGACAGACGGGGAACCCCTCTCCTCCTTTTGCATGTGAACACACACAAACAGTGGTAAAAATGTTTTTTCATTGCCTCATGTTAGTCATTTTAACCCTTGTCACTACAGACATGCACAAAAAGGTGTCCAAACAACATCACTGTTGAGGAATTAGGAGAATTTGAGAAGTTAGCAGGCATAAAAGGTTGTGGATTGTGTGGAATTCGTAGCTCTCTTACTCGCCCTGCTCACCAAGTGATTTATTTAGCAACTGGGCTGGAGCCAGGCCAAGGAAAAGGCCTGTGGGTATTATAGAATATAAGCAAGTATAAGACTGCAATGCAATACAAAAAAAAAAAAAAAAAGGCAGCAGGATAAAAAGAGGGTTCAACAAGGGTGGAGATGGGGGTTGATTTTTTTAAATCGTCCCCAGAGGAGACCTTCACAAGTGAGCAATGGAGAGATGTTGGGCTGGGTTGAAAGAGTGGAAAACAGCCACGTCTCATAGGCGTTGTACCAGCAAAGAGAGACCGCCTCAGACAGTCGGAAAGCTCTGAACATAAAGGAGAAGTGGCTCACAAAACAACCTCAATGTACACAAGAACGGTATCATAAGTTCATATAAAACAACCGAGAACTAAACCCAGAGTGACAGCCTTCAACCTCAAGCAATTGCAAGAGCTATGACAGTTTAAAAAAAAAAACCCTAACAGTACAACACCTTGGATCTTGTTGCAGCTTAAGTAGCACATTTTGGCATGTTATCAGACATGCTGTAAAAACATGTCAGTCACTACTACTATACTACAATATACTGTGAGATGCATAAACAGTACAGCATTAACTGTTCACACAAGAGCAAACAGAAAATAATGTTGAGGTAACACACTGCAGAATATGGTGAAATCCTAAATGGTAGCCTTGAAAGAAAATGTGATTACATTTTCTTAGTGGGGTAAAGACAGATTTCAAGTCCTAAGTAACTTGCACTGACCCCTCTCTGTGCAGGTTTTGCCATTAAAAAGCTTCGATTTCAGTCCAAGGAGTAATTACCCGCAAAGTACCTTGATGTTGCATTAAGTAGCAGGTTTAAATACTGTCTACCCAATAAGAGTCTTTGTAAAATGTGTCTAAATTCAACTCACTTCCCTAGGCTGCATACTTCCTATTCCACCATATTATACAACAGGTATTATTCAAATTTCTGAAAAATCTGTGTTTTCAAGTGTGTTATCTTAAGGTTATATAAATTTTTTTCTTTATATCCATCTATATCTGAAACAATGTCGCCTGCGACCACCATTTAGTTAAAATCTATGTTCCCGCTTCATAGGGCTGTTGGGAGTCACAAAAACTAGAAATATAGATATTTTGCATAATTTTATAACATAAAATTACTGGAACTCATGTAGCTATTTTTGTATTCTAAGCATTAAGGGCCTGATTCATAAAAGGGTTGCGCGTGTAAAAAGGGGCGCAAAAAGAAAGCGGAAGCTGATCTATGAATCAAGCGCACCAAACTTGCAAAATTGGCCTGGGAGGAGTTATGCAAATAGATTGAAAATTTAGCACGCACCATGTGATTTATAAAACCGGAGACAAATTGCAATGGCTGATTTTACTTAAATAGTGCATCTAAAAGGCAGGTGCAAACCACCATGCAAAGCATTGCGAGCGTAGCACAGGCAAAATGAGAGGAGGTGCGGAAAACCTTTCCGCTCACATAAACATTTTTGAAATGACACAAAAATTATCATGACATTGTCTACTCGTCAAAGTCATTTTGGAGCTTCTGCGTGATTTGACTTTGTGCCAGTCACAAGAAGGAGTCATGCCATACCACTTTGTGGATGGAAAAAAAAGTCCTTTCAACTCTGCATTTCCATGTGTCTGGGTCTTTTCAGCTTCCTGTGACAATTGGTCACATTGGCAAATGTTTGAGTCCGTGTGGGTTATGTTCCGTGCCTCCATTGTTAAGACTGCAGTGTACCATCAACACAGTGTAGAGTGGAAATACTTTGAAGGCAGGCTCTCATACCTCTGGGGTTGAAGTCACAGAGTTGGTTAAAAAAAAAAAAAGAAAAAAAAAAGCTTTTCAATGGGAGAGACAAAGGGATTGATGAGATCCGCCTGGAGGTCCGAAAGGCTCTGGATGTTGTATGGCTGTCATAGTTGTCACGGTCTACAAAATTACATGGACATCCGGGACAGTTCGTTTGGATTGTTGGTCCCCCTTTTTAAGAAGGGGGATCAGATTGTGTTTCCAAGTACAGGGGTATCACACTCCTCAGCCTCCCTGGTAAGGGAGGATTGAAGACCCAGTGAGGCAAGGCCACGGCAAAGGCCCATCACAGCTTCCAGGGCAGAGGGCTCCCTCTGTGGTAACACTGGTAATTGCATAAATGTTATACTATAAGATACTAAAAATATTTTTAAATAAAATAAATGTAAACTAATATGATTTAAAAACACACGAGACCTAAAACTACATTGACTAAAAGGAATTAAACACATAACAGACCTAAAAACATAAGAGCAGCATGAAGAGAATTTTGCAGATGATGCAGTTCTATTGGCTTCATCAAGACGCAATATTCAACTCTCGCTTGAGCAGTTCTCAGCAGTGTTAAGTCATTGGGATGGGAATCAGCACCTCAAAATCTGACGTTATGATTGGATGCCATAGTAAAGGGCTTGACCAAAAAAAAAAACAACAACAACAACAACAACAACAACAAAAAACTATACTGTGTCAAAATAAGTATACAATGTCCAGGAGACGCGTGTACACGACGAAAGCTCAAACAAACAGCAGCTATTCCTGGAAGCCAGAAAGACCAGTCGCTGTCTGTTGATTGCGCCAGTGAACAACAGCAGCCAATTCAGGAACTAACGGACTTCGTTAGCTATGTGTCGGTGTTTTGAGATAGTCAGTTGGTTCCGGGACCACTGTTCCGGGTTTCACTGTAATGTTTGTTTGTATTCAACTAACACTGCCAATTCCATCACTTCAAACTCCATTTCGCGCTTGCGGTGCTCTCGCAAACGTTCTATGGAGAAAAACAGTAGATCTAATTAAAGTGCAAAACCCTCTTAAATATGCCGGTGTCCACCACTTTTACAACTGGTGCAAAAACCGCTTTCAAACTGTTAAGAGTGAATGCACACACAATTTACCGCCTGCTATTTGCGATCAGAGTAAAAGATTGCAATCTTAGTAGATCACACAAAAAACGCCCACCAACAGGACACACAATCTGTCAGTGAATGGGAAATTTACCCCCGCTATTTGGGATCTTAGTAAATCCGGCCCTTAAAGTCAGCAAGCACTGGCTTTCTAACACAAAAACCAAGCAATTTGTAAGTATGAGTTTTGCGACACTGTCAGTGCTGATAGAAAATATTTAAACTTGAGATATGTCACAATTGTTTAAAAACATAGTCAATCAAAGCTCTCTCTGGTTGTCAAGCCATGAGTAGAAATTGTAGAACTCCACCAAATCTGATCAACAAGACAATACAGTACAACAAAGAACAACCTTCGGAAGGAAAGAAGTGATCTTGGGACCGACAGGCATTCACTTAGTGGGTGTGGGCATTTTTCTTCACCCCAGGGACAGTTAAGGGTGGGGTAATCTGGGGCAGTAAATACCAGGGTTCCCTTGGATGTCAAATGCTTGGTTTGAGACAAGGCCAACTGTCTTGACTTTCACAATTACTCTTTGCAATGAAAACTTACATCCAACACACATGCTGTGTTTTGGAGATAGTTTGGTATTAGTAAATTTATTGATTCCTTTTATATTTTTGTGATGACAGTAGCACAGTCTGTAATCACCTGGACAGTCCTTAATGTGTACCTTATGTAGGTAGCCCTTGGGGGGGGCAAGGACCTTTTTGAGTTAAAGTGGATGCTGTTCTCCTCACCATAGGTCCATAGTACCAGGAACAT
This sequence comes from Phycodurus eques, assembly GCF_024500275.1. Taxonomy (NCBI): domain Eukaryota; kingdom Metazoa; phylum Chordata; class Actinopteri; order Syngnathiformes; family Syngnathidae; genus Phycodurus; species Phycodurus eques. The sequence continues at coordinate 22,791,363 of NC_084531.1, forward strand.
AGCAAAAACACAATCAACCAAAACAACCATCACAGTCACATTCACACATAAGGGCACTTAAGACTCACCAAGGAAATTAATGCATGTTTTTTTTAATGCGCGAAGATGAAGCGTCTGGAGAAAACTCAAGAAAGCGCAGGGAGAAGACCCAAGTCCTTGCGCCACTTTGGTGGATCATTATTAGAAACATAATGACAAAGATTATATTATTAAAAATAAATACAGTTGTCTTGTACTGTGTTAATTTTCTGGGAATAAAATGTTGAATTTACAACTATGTAAATGAGTCTCCTATAAAGGATTAAAAGAGCAAAATATTTCCCTCGAGGACAACAGATTTTTCTCTTCATGTTTTAGTACCTCACTCAGTTGAAAAGGCTGCAGACAAGTGGTGCCAAGCTAATCTTGTTCGGCCATGATTTACATCCATCCATCCATTTTCTGAGCCGCTTATCCTCACTAGGGTCGTGGGGGTGCTGGAGCCTATCCCAGCTGTCATCGGGCAGGAGGCGGGGTACACCCTGAACTGGTTGCCAGCCAATCGCAGGGCACATACAAACAGACAACCATTCGCACTCACAGTCACACCTGCGGGCAATTTAGAGTCTCCAATTTATGCATGTTTTTAGGATATGGGAGGAAACCGGAGTGGCCGGAGAAAACCCAAGCAGGCACGGGGAGAACATGCAAACTCCACACAGTCGGGGCCGGGGATTGAACCCGGGTCCTCAGAACTGTGAGGCTGACGCTCTAACCAGTCGGCCGCCGTCATGATTTACATTTCGAAGAATAGATCAGTTTCAGCATTAGATTAGTTAAATGGATGACCAAGATATGCGGACCTCATAAAGACTCTAAAGTAAAGTTCCAAGCCTTTCAATTCTTTTGTTGACATGGCATACATTTACCTACACTATAGGTCTGTCATAGCATTTGAAGTGTCCCATTACAATTGATTGGCACTGATAGTGTTTCACTATGCGCCACTTAAGATGCAAACCTGACAATTCTGAGTTTGTGGGAAAAGTAAACTATCAAAGGTTTATTTTAAAAATTCATCCAAGAAAGGCAGGTACTTTGTAGGTAAAGCTACTTTGTATAGAATCATGCCAGTCTAATATTACCACAGTTACTCACCTTAAGTATCATCTCTGCACGGGTCATGCCCTTCACCACAATCTTAGTGTAGCTGGCAGGTGCCTTGCGAAGTACCTGGGAACCTATGGAGGGCAGATCTAGCAGGACTGTCTTTAAAGAGTGTGTGTCCAGGAGGAGCTTGTTGGGAAGAATACACAAGATGAAAAGCCAGTGAAAAATAGGAGCTGTACAGTTGTAGCCCATACAGATAGAGCTAGCAATGCACTTCAGATAGTGACAAAAATGAAGCTGACATTTAATAATTAGCATGCACGTACTTGTTCTGCTCCCACCATGCTGATAGGTTTGCATCGGAACAAGTGATTGATAAATTTGGGGATGAAAGAGCTGGAAACAAGAGATGAAAAACATCCAATTTATGCATCTTTGCTTCAGACGTATGTATCAAGAAACTAAGGATGTCTCGTGTATTACTTTGTGAATTTGATGCAAAATTGTGTGAAGTATTTGCGCGTGGAGGCCAAATTGTCTCTGATGATTGGCACATTCTGCTTGATGTGCATGATGATTGAAGTCACATAGGGACTCTGGTCACCGACATGCTCCACATTCTGCCATGGCATCTGAGAGAAAACGGAATTCACACACACAGTCACATAGCCTCTTCATAATATGTTATGTAATTGATGTTTTATTGCATAGTGTTCGCCATAAGAATAGATATTTAACCGTGTGTCCGACCTTGCTCATTGCAGTGAGAGCAGGGTCACAAGCAGCATCAAGATCTTGAACAAGTAGCTGGATACTATTAGAGATCACACTGGTAAAATAGTTAAACATGAGATGATAAAAATATAACATAAAATAAAAGGCAGGCTGCTATTGAAGAACAATAGATGAACAATATTTGCTACATACGTGCTGAATGTATCCATCTCCCCAGTCAAATTAATTCTCTCCACCAGGATTTTATCTACTTTCTCTTTAAGTTTCTCTTCAAGCTGTAAAAAGGCAGATGTCCATACAATATTCAGTAAAGTACTTACAGGATATGTAACAGAGCCATCTATATGACTGACTTGTCTAAAAAACACGTTTGGGTAATACTGCAATCAAAACCGACACTATTATCTAAGTGGACACTTGAGTCAAAAAAATAAAATCCATGTTAAAGTTGAAAACTCTCCAAGTGAATATATTGAAACATAGGTGAGTAAATTGGAAACCCCACAAGACACAGGTTAAAAAAAAAAAAAAAAAAAAAAAAAAAAAAAAGTTTTATATATAATCCTGCACACGAAAGCAGGTGCACTGAACCTATAATACTGCTACTGCTATAAAAATGTTCATTATTTTTCTGTAAAATAGAAAAAAATGACAGTTAATTTTTAATTAACTCCCACAATAACTGCTAAACTTGTCTAACAATAATTACAATATTCTTCATCTAAATTTCCCATGAAAAGTTAACGCGAGTCAAATCCCCCTTTGCAATCTTCCTTACAGCTGAATAAAAGCAGACAGCATTTAAAGAAATACATTTTCTAATATTAAATGTACATGCCTGTTGCGTTGTAGCAAGGCAATACTCGGCAGTGCTAAGGATGCTACAGATGAGGCACAGCTCGTCAACAGTGAACTTGGCCGTTTCCGAGCCTTCCTTCTCTTTCAGCAGACTGCTGATCGTCAGAACCCCAGTGTTACTGCTTGACCTGTAGATGGATACAAAGTGACTGAGTGACAAGCACAGTAAAGAGTTATCTTGCAAGAAGCAAGTAGTACTATCACTGTCATAGCTAGAAGTAAGTGGTATTGTGTTGGAATTGAGATTTTTTTGTTTTAAAGCTACTTATGTTTGTTCAATGATGGAACGATGAATAGTGTGCATAAAAGTGTAGCAACACTGCAGCAACAAGATTATCATTAATAGCCAGAATAAAGTGATGTGATCAACGACCATTGATATGAAGTTGCTCTCAAGAAACCTTGAAAAAATTAGGTAATAACTCACCATATAAGACAAGTGTGTGTGAGAGTACCATTGAGAGTATGTTTAAGTAATCGCATATGGTCGACAATATGGCATACATTAGTCAGCGAGCGTATGTGTAATTAGCATGTTAGCATATCTGCAACTCAAACAGCATAATTGTGTATGTGGACCTGTCGGTGATGATTTCTAATGTGGCTAGTGATCCAAATAATGTTACTACAATTTGCATACTATTGACATTGCACAACACACTACAATTGCCATGTTACTGCTACCCATTATAATACTGCAAGGAGAAAAGCTATTCATTTCAAAATGAATTTTCCAAGTCCCTAATGGTTTTATCACCACACCAGAAGAAAGACCACATATGGGTGTGACAAATGTGGATTAAATTACACTGGGGAACAATTTTCTGTTGAATTAGATTTTTATGCTGATTAAAACTAAAATTGGCATGCTGATTCCAAAATTGTAGTCAGGTTTTTTTTCTAGCACGTTAAGTTTTTTCTTCACAGCTTACCCTCCAGATAAGCAAAATTCCCCTGATTAGCTGTAGTAAGACTTGCCAGCTGATTACGATTAGACTCATCTACAGCAACGTGGCAACCTGTTTGCGCAGTCACAATTGAGATATCAATCAATATCAGGAAACAGAAAGCTAGCATAGTAGGGATTAAGAGGATCTGTGCCATATCCTTTGTAAAACATAATAGTGTTAAATAAACATTGGAGTCATCCCTGCTTCTTTCATATTTCATTGTATGTCAATATTTTATAAAGCAAGAACATATCTGTTAAGTACAGTAGTTTTCATATTGTTTAAGAAAACTAGGATCTATAGTTAAGAAATTTGACGTGACAGAGAAAAACTGAGATCAGGTTTGGATTCCGCATCCAAATTTTTTTTAAAAAACAACTGTCAGATCTAGCGAAACAAAAATTGTGTTCCACAGTGTTATGTTTTAGTTGAACAGAACTAATGTATTCTTACTTAGGCAGGTTGCCTGAGAGGATCTTCCAGGCATACTCCCGCAGGAATTTCTGAAAGATGGTTGTGAGGGCAATCATGGGCTCCCCAGTGCTCAACTGGGAGCACTGGACCATGCATTTCTTGTAATAGACAAAGAGGTCAGCACAGCTTGGCAGCACAGCGCCGCCCTCGTCTGTGGCAACCTTGGGTGGGCCCTGTGCTCGGAAGTCAGCCACAAACCTGTCTATCAATTCGCCTAGGTTCCTGAAAGAAGCACAGACTTAATTACCAGATGGGTTAACTGGCTCGCATACAAAAATGTGATAGTCAGGCCTGTGGATTTAATTGAAATAAGCACTGACAAACATCATTTAAAGCTGCACATAACAACTATGCAATCATAGCTCTTCTAAAACTGCATTCATTTTTGGAGCAATCACTACCTCCTGTGGAAAGGAGGGACTGTCGGGGGAAAAGTGGACGACTGTGGCAGTAACAGAGGGAAAAATATGGGAAGAGGGAGAGAAAAGAAGAAAGCCAACAAACAAGGAGGGAGCAGACTAAAAAGGGGGGCATCGAAAGAAAAAAATGAAGAGGTGGGGATTAAAAAAAAAAAAAAAAAAAAAAAAAAAGAGCGGTTGCTGAGGCAGCAACTTATTCAAGCTCTCTTGCTCTCTCAGCGTCTGTGGTCATGTAGCTAATGGGAAACATTTCTGCCACAACCGAGTTAGTGGCATGTCCAGGAACAAGAGATGGAAAGACAGACAAGCCAGTGAGGTAGAAAGCATGAGGGTGTGTGTTTGTGAGGAACGTGAAATTGGGAAACAAGGGTGCATGTGTCAACTTTATCCACAATCAGTCCCTGTTTATACATTTATACAGTGGCGTGGATAAAAAGTGTTTGCCGCCTTTCTGATTTCTTATTTCTTTTGTATGTTTGTCACACTGAAATGTTTCCCATCAAACACATTTAAATATTAGTCAAAGAAAACACAAGTAAACACAAAATGCAGTGTTGAAATTAAGGTTTTTATCATTAAGGGAGAAAAAAAATCCAAACCTCCATGGCCCTGTGTGAAAACGTGATTGCCCCCTAAACCTAATAACTGGTTGGCCCAACCTTAGCACCAACAACTGCGATCAAGCGTTTGCGATAACTTGCAATGGGTTTCTTATAAAGTTGTGGAGGAATTTGGGCCCACTCATCTTTGCAGAATTGTTGTAATTCAGCCACATTGGAGGGTTTTGGAGCTTGAACCGCCTTTTTAAGGTCATGCCAGAGAATCTCAACAGGATTCAGGTCAGGACTTGGCTAGGCCATTCCAAAGTCTTCATTTTGTTTTTTTCCCGCCATTCAGAGGTGGACTTTCTGGAGTGTTTTGGGTCATTCTCCTGCTGCAGAACTCAAGTGTGTTTCAGCTTGAGGTCATGAACAGATGGCCAGACATTCTCCTTCAGGATTTTTTGGAAGACAGTAGAATTCATGTTTCCATTTATCACAGCAAGTCTTTCAAGTCCTGAAGCAGCAAAACAGCCCCAGACCATCACACTACCACCACCATATTTTACTGTTGGGATGATGTTCTTTTTCTGAAATGCGGTGTTACTTTTACGCCAGATGTAATGGTAAACACACCTTCCAAAAAGTTCAACTTTTGTCTCGTCAGACCACAGAGTATTTTCCCCAAAAGTCTTGGGGATCATCAAGATGTCTTCTGGCAAAATTGACATGAGCCTTAATGTTCTTTTTCCTCAGCAGTGGTTTTCGTCTTGGAACTCTGCCTTGCAGGCCATTTTTGCCCAGTCCTTTTCTTATGGTGGAGTCATGAACACTGATTGACCTTAACTGAGGCAAATGAGGCCCTGCAGTCCGTTGGATGTTGGTGTGTTTTTATTTTTTTTAATTTTATTTTGGTCGGCCGGCCACTCCTGGGAAGGTTCGCCACTGTTCTATGTTTTCGCCATTTGAGGATAATGGCTCTCACTGTGGTTCACTGGAGTCCTAAATTTTTAGAAATGGCTTTATAACCTTTCCCACACTGACAGATCTCACTTTCTTTCTAATTTGTTCCTTAATTTCTTTAGATCTCAGCATGATGTCTAGCTTTTGAGGATCTTTTGGTCTACTTTGTCTGGCAGGTCCTATTTAAGTGATTTATTGATTGAGAACAGGTGTGGCAGTATTAGGCCTCAGTGTGGCTAGAGAAATTGAACTCAGGCATGATAAACCACAGTTATGTTGTAACGGGTGGGTGGGCAATCACATTTTTCACACAGGTCCATGAAGGTTTGGATTTTTTTTTCTCCTTCAATAATTAAAACCATTTAAAAATGTTGTCTTTACTTGTATTGTCTTTGACTAGTAATTTAATTTGTTTGATGATGGGAAACATTTAAGTGTGACAAACATGACACAAAAATAAATCAGGAAGGGGGCGGGCACTGTATGTATATAAAGCATAAACATGTTTGTTGCTCACTTGTCTTGAGATTCTATGTAGACATACAGATGGGGTTCAAAGCACTTGGAGATGATGCCGTGGAAAGGATTATCAGGAGCCTTTGGTTTTCTGGGCTACAGGAATGCAAGAAACACAATCATTAAGACAAACGACGAAGATTTGTTTAGATAAGTAGCTATTGAAACATCAATCAAAAAATAATATTTTGCATCCTGTCCATTGACGCAAATGCATCTCACTATTAAGTGGAATAAACATTCACACATTTTATTATTTATAAAAAAAAAATAAAAAAAAAGTTAAAGTTAACTAAATTCACCAGTTAATGCCAAATTCATACAATACATGAATAACCCTTCTGCTAATAAACCACTAGCAGCAGCAACACAGTTGATGGGGCCATTATGTAGTACAGAATGTGTGTAGTACGTACAGAACACTTCTGCAGGATAAATTTGCCAAAAAGAACCCAGTTATTAGTAAAGCTACTGAATGGGAAATATACTGTACAGTGAGTGCAGTAAAAGTTTTTATTGGAGTTTATCCCACCTTTGCCAGATCATCATCCTTGTCATCTTTCTGAGTACCCTCATCTTCACCTTGATCATCCTCCAAGAAAGGATTAGAGGGGTCTAAAGGGCTCTCTGGCCTCTTCTTCTGCACAGAAAACAAAATTATTTTGGTTGTACAGCTCAATCTATGTCACACAATTCTAGGAACTGGAGAAATCATTTATTAACATTTATAGACAATTATCTGAAGGATAATGTATCCACTTTCCACACCGTCCATTTTCATTGGAAGACCTTCATGTCACCTCCAATTATAAAATCCCACCCTGCAAAAGTGTACAGAACCAAACTCGTATAAACTCAACGAAAGAACCTCTGCGGAGCTAAAATATTTTCAGAAGTACAAAGCCTTGTTTTGGCCACACAAAACCTTTTCCAATCATGATCTGTCCATTATTGGTAAACAACCAAATGACATACAGTAGAAAGCTTCCCTAGAAAAATGCACAGAAAACACTGTGATTGTGCACATGTTGGGAGAATTCCATATTTTGAGAATTACAATTAGGACCATGAGGCACCAACATTGAAATTTTAACAATGCAGTTAGGGCTGGGCGGTCAAATAATTTGATCAAATAATACAAAGTTTGTCAGGATGATTCTTTTATTGTTAGCCACTACTGTACTTCAAAGTACGTCCCTGCTGCCATGCTCTGCTTCCGCTAACAACATGGTTGCTAGAGTGGAGCTAGTTTACCAAAGCAGAGTCAGTCCTGGCAAATTAGGAACTTTGTCACTTTAACGACTTCTCCTACCCTCTTCGACTTAAAAAAAAAAAAAGACAAAACTTGTGTTCAGAAACAGGCATCATGAGTGGAGTCATTTTCCAATTGTATTCCATTTGACATGAAAGAAGCCTGGTGGAAAGTAACCGTGTCCATTTATATATTGCAAAAGCAATGATTTATCGACATGTTGGATACGTAACCTGAGATGTGTGCTTCCAAGCCACAAATCATTTGCCAAAGTCACCTTGCCTCACCTGTGTAACTTTACATGAGAAACGTCCGCAAGACAAGAACTGGAGAAAGTGCAATTCTTATACTGTACATACGACAGTGCATTTTTCATTCATTCATCTTCCGTACCACTTATCCTCAACAAGGGTCGCGGGACAGTGCAGTTTTAGTATGTTAAATTGTTGAACATGTTACACGTTAATTAGGCTTTACACGATCAGGATCAATAACCGAGCACCGATCCGATAACAAGATGGAGCAATGTGTCTATTTAAATGACTTGTTCAATTACTGCATATACTTGTGTACATAATTGCTCAAAAAAATATATTGCATCTTTGTTCATCTATTTATGCCAGTGAGGCATAGTGACAGATAGAACAAATGAATCGTCTTCTATTAGATGGCAGGAAGTGCATACAGTAATTAATGTATCCACTTTTTGTGACATTTTTGTTTGTTGGTGTGCCATGAGATTTTTCAATTGTAAAATATGTGCCTTGGCTCCATAAAGGTTGGAAATCACTGCTCTAGTCAGATCATGCATTCTAATCAGTCAGGTCAAACCAACATTACAACATGACAGAAATAATGGCTGCTAACTTACTGTAATTAAATTACTTTATTGTAATTAAATTACTTCACACACACCAAATCTTTAGAGTATGATTCGACAGAATGCGGGCATGTTTAAGTACAACCGTTAGTTGCTAGGCTACATAACGTTTTGTTGCCTTCTTGCGAACCGTATCGTATTAAAAGTATGTGAACATACCTCAAGCAAACCTTAAACGAACGTCCTCTCCCGAGAACCGGTGACCACCAACACACGTTTTTCCCCATTTTGTTCTTATAAACACACGCCGTGATCCACTGCTGTTGTTGTTGCCACGGTAACAAGTGTATTCGGTCACATTTGAGTTGACAAGATGAAGCCCAGTGATCGTAAAAAACGGATGCGGTGGTAACGGAATACAAGATTTTATTGCAAATTACTTTTGCGGAGCCGATCAACATAAAATACTAATTATCGGCCGATACCAATCAGGCTGATCAGATCGGTGTAAAGTCTAACGTTAATTTATTGAGAATTGTGTTTAAATCTGTTATGAAAAATGGAAATTTTTACCAAGAACCATTTATATTCACATTACTGAATAATATTGATTTCTATTATTCTGTGAAAGTTGATGCACGTTATTGCTGGGGAAAATTGTATTAGGAGAAATAAAGCAGGAAAAGAAGTTGGGGGGGAAAAAAATAGCAAAACCTTTTTTGAACAATGTCATTGTCATGTGCTTTTACTAAGGGACGGGGAAATTGGGATTTTATGAAGAAAAAAAAAAATGCTCTAAGGCCCTACCACACTGCCCGCAAGGAGAGATAGAGAGACAGAGAATTCTGTCTAACAATTTACAATACGTAAGAATAGAAAGAATATCTGTGCCTGTGCTAGTTCTTACCACAGGGGCATCAGTCAATGTGCATCCTGTAAAACGTTTTGCCAGCAGACTTTCAAAGTTTGTGGTCCTCTGAATGGCAAATAAAAGCAGCTTCACTTCGATCTCCTTGGCTCGTGTTCTCATTACTTTGGAAAGCTCAGCTCTTTTGGAAAACAAACAAAGAAGTTGACACATGGATGACAAATGGATGAATGATTTGCCCGTTAGAGGTACAGTACTCCCCCCGTTATTTGCAGGTGATAGGGGCCAAGCCCTGCAGCGAATAGTTAAAATCTGTGAGTCATTAATGCCCCTTCCCCAAAGGGTTTATAATTCATAAATGCAAGAAGATGGCAGCAAAGCACTAATTTTATCTAATTGAAACTACTCAACTCAATTCAACACAGATGCTTGGCACTAATATGCCACAAGATGGTGGCAAAAAATATTATTGTCTAAATGATCTCTTCAATTCACTTTCACATAGTTCCTTGGCCCCAAAATGCCAGAAGATGGTGCAAAAGTAATACATTTAATGCTTTGGCATGAGCCACAAATGGTTAATAGGTAAATTTACAAATGCCAAACCGAATATGCGGGGATCCACTGTATACTACATGTGGGGGGAAAGAGAGAGAGGGGGAAAACAAAATCATAGCACTCTTAATTAGTCCCACCATTCTCAAACTATTTTGCCAAAAAAATGATGAAGTTATGCGAACCACTGCGAAAATAGGTTATCCGAACCATCCATCCATCCATTTTCTGTACCACTTAGCCTCACTCGGGTCAAGTGAGGCTAAGCTGGGACCCTGTCCCTGTCCCAGCTTTCTTCCAATAAATCTAAATCGCAATTGGGCAAAAATAAACCTGATATGATTGTGACACACTTGGCGCACAGCTCCTAGATTACGTCTGAGCTGTAGCATTTTGTACTGTATTTAAGACTGTCCTCTTCAAGCAATTCAGAAACAAAATTGGCTAAACTTTGAGTTACAGTTACCGTAGGTGGAGTTTTGTTTTGTTCAGAACATAGAGGGGCTCAGTGGAGCACAAAAAGCCACACTCAATTGGTTAAAAAAAAGTTACATCCAGTACTATAGCTTTAAAAGTTTTATATATTGAGGCTTAAGTAATATTTAAGATATAAACCAGTTTCAAAAAGACCTGGGTTAATTAAGACTGCACCAGTCCTAATACTGGTAATTAGAAATGGACCTTGTGTATTAATTTAAGCTTATTGGTATAAAACTTGACTGACATTTGTTAGTCAAACTACAGAAAAGGAAAACCCATTACAGTAAACAGTAAACCACACCTTACTTTTTGTCTTGCTAAAAGTAGCCTGTTTTGAGGGGGCCCTGTCTAATGCAAGACAGTTATACCCACCCCATAAACTGCTGGTGCAATGCCAAGTATGGATTTCATTACCATGACAGCTCGGAGTGGAGCAAGGAGGCTGCATATTGAGCAGAGCACCAGTCTAAATATACATACAAGCAATGAAAAAGTAAATTTTCCATACGTTACCTTAAAGTATTTAGGTTAGAAATACAGTATATTCGTGATGATCTCTATGGCGGTTTCGGAGAGGAAAAATAAATAAATAAAATCTGCATGAGGTTAATGTACTTAGAAAGGTTTTCACCCTTCTCAGGGGTCCCTAGCCCCCCAAAGTATGAGAAACCCTCAATTAATCAGCTATATGCGCTTGTTTCCACTTTCATCTCCCATAGGTATAATAGCCAGGTGCCTATTTTTGTTTTGCTATATATTTTTTTTCTTTGACAGTAGTTAGTTTGATATTAGAGAAAATATGAGCAGCCTATTCTTACTCTTCTTACAATAAACATGCTTTTACTTTTGTCAGTTTTACATTTTTCAATATTAATTTCACTTTTATAAACCGTTAAATCCAAGAGCAAACCGAAAATATTCCAACTCCTTTGGCTCTCAAACTGAAAAAGAAAGACTGAACTATTTCGCTGTTCGGTCACTGCTCAAGAAGGCCACTTATATCAATTGAACTGAAAATTGGCCAGAATCAAAGACACAACAAGCACATGACACCATTGTGCTTCACTTTCCCGTATTCCTTTTTCATTTTCTGCCAGTAATTGACTATTTAATTAGATTCTGATCTAATCAGTCTATTGTTAAAAAATGAAGGCCTTTGTACAGTCATCAGTCAAGGAAAAGGGTTTTTTTAAATTTACCTGGTGACGTGGCAGAATTCCACTGCAATACGTTCTGTCATGCACCACTCCTCTGGAAACATGCGTCCGTATTTTTCTTCGTAGTCAACGAGTTGCCGCTTGATCCAGGCATAGCGGCGATCAATCTTGTCTAACCACGCAACCTAAAACATTTTGTAAAACACTTTGTTCTTGCGCGCTATCATTCAAAAATATGAGTCATTAAGCCTTCTTTAAACCAAACTATAAGTAGGTTAAGAGTTGTTTGTTTCTGAGTGTTTACGCACATCTTGGTTTTCCTGAAAGAGCACAAGGTACTCAGAGAGCTGCTGCCGGATGAACTTTTTGATTATCTCCTGTTTGATGCGTGGGTCAAGAACATTTGCAACCAGACAGGCATCCCTTAACACATTACTTGGCCCACCGGGCCTCTGTGGCGAAAAAAAGATCAAGAACACTGTGGCTTTTATTTTTAAGATTTTTAGGAGAACAAACCTAAAAGTGTCTGAAAACACATTTGATAAGATGTCATGTGGCATGTGTTTACCTTGGAGCCCTGCGATGGGAACGCTTCTTCAAAATCTGCCAGGATCTGAGTGCCCAACTCACTCTGTGCTGCTTTTACTCTACACAAATCAAAGAGGAAATTCACAGTGGAGGTGTCAAGAGTTTTCAAAATGTGTCATATTTCTCTATGCTCCCATTAACAACATATTTATTCTGAAGCTGTTTCCAAGATTTGTAAACTCAAATGAATAACTCTAAAAACTCTAAGCTATTGTGTCAATTTCAGTGTGTCATATCTCGGACTGATAAGTAGAGGTCATTCAGAGTCTGAAACATAGTATATTGATGTTTTTTTCCAAATCAGGCACCCTCTAAAAGTTAATGATCCTTTGTATATACTGTAAAAGTTGCTCAACAAAACTGAATTGTTCTGATATGCATAAAAAATGGTCGTTAACAAATACAATAATGTTCACTTTCGATTGACAATTCCACAAAGGTTCACTAATTTCCTTTTGCCAAAGTGGAAGAAAAGGGAGAAAAGTCAGTTAAATAATAAAAATACACATTTTTGCTTGTCCAATCTGTACTCAAATATTTTAAAAGCTTCATTCGTTCAGTTTTCTGTTGTGCTTCACGCTATTAACCTGTTCTGTCTAGTCTATCTGCATTCATTACTTCCCCCTCTCATATTTCTTTACTTTCTCCATCATCTGTTTTTCCTGCAGAGTCACTTCTTCCGTGCAGCTGTTGTTTGGTATTCAACACTGTCTGCCACACCTCGGCCAAAGCAGACCAGATGGTCATCTTTCCAGATTAGGCGGATCAACTCTACTCTGAACTTGGATATGGCCTTGTCTCATTTGATTCTAGAACTGTTGTTAAATGAGGCCATAACTTTCCATACAAGATACATAATCTAGAAGAATTGTTCCGTGCAGAAGACATAAGCAACTGTGCATACACATACCAAGTATGAGGTACAGTACCTCTCAGAGAGCTGTCTGATCTGTGGTATGCCCATATACTTGTGGAAGTGCTCAAGTACGTTTACCACTCCTTGCAGGAGATTGGCCACCTCACCATACTGCCTTTTTCTGGTCATGGCCCTGGAACACATGCATACATGCCTAAATTATTTATTTTTATCACTGTCAAGGTCATTCAACAAAAATAACTGAAAAAGATTCAGCATCACTCTAACATGTAAATACAACTCAAATATTAGATTAAATGACTTGTTAGTACTGATTAAATTTTTGTCATCAAAACAAGATTCAAAATTAACAAATGTGTTCAGAGTTGGCTGGATTACTGATCAAAATTTACACGCACGCACGTACGGGGCACGGTGGGTTAGCACATCTGCCTCACAGTTCTGAGGCCCGGGGTTCAAATCCCGGCCCCACCTGTGTGGCGTTTGAATGTTCTCCCGGTGCCTGTGTGGCTTTTCTCCGGGTACTCCGGTTCCCTCCCACATCCCAAAAACATGCACGGTAGGCTCATTGAAGACTCTAAATTGCCCGTAGGTGTGAATGCGAGTGTGAATGGTTGTTTGTTTCTATGTGGCCTGCAATTGGTTGGCGACCAGTTCAGGGTGTACCCCGCCTCTCGCCCGAAGATAGCTGGGATAGGCTCCAGCATGCCTGCGACCCGCGTGAGGATAAGCGGTTCAGAATATTTGTCAGTTCCATCAAAGCGAAACAAATTAAGAGCAAAAAATTTATAGTCTACTGTTGACCAATTGACCACCATTAGTATCAGGGATCTCGTTTGATGTGCATCCTGCGTTTGAGACGCACAGAAATTAGCAGGGACACATAAAACATCATCACGGCGCAGCGAGCCACCAGCGAAATGGCTTTAGATTCACACAACTGAGGCACTTTAAGGAAAGTTATGTATGGTTATATAATGTTGTTGGAATTTTTTTTTTTATTTAGTATATTGCTCTAAAAAAATTTGCTATCGTGGCAGGCCTAAACACATAACACTGTATTTTGAACAAGAGCAATGGATAACAAAAATATTGTAAAAACAGTCTAAAAAAGAGGAACAACTTCAATAAAAATCAGCAATATAGTGGGACCGCGAAGCAAGAACCGTGATATAGCGGATGATTACTATATCTGTATTCCGTGATGATAAATTGCAGAGACTCAATTGTTCCCATGACATGCATCCTGGGACTCACATAGTCTCAAGTGTAAAATTATCTATGAGTATTGGTGCAAAATCACATTGTATAATATAATATATACAATCCCATTCTAAATGTTTTTAAAAATACACAATTATAATGCGTGATATGCAGGTAAAAAAGGCGCATATTTGCATGTTCGCTGAACTGATTTGATCAGCCCACATTTGGTAATAAATCAAAGGTGTTTTTATGTGCAAGATAGTTGTACCCACTCTAAAGAGTCCACGCCTCCCACTAACATATGCAGGTGGTTCAGTGTGGTGATGGATGTAGTGAGGTGGCGCTTCGCATGGTCTAACTGCTTTATGTCCCTGGTAATCTCTTTGACCTACGGAAGAAAAAGAAGGAGTCAAGAAGGTTGGACAAATCAAAGGTAGGGGCGGGACAAGAAACGAGACAGAAACAAAGCAAATGCAGGGAACAAAACGGCAGGCAAGAAAATTTGTTTTTCAGATCGGGAAACACAGCTAACATAAAGAGCAACAGATATGCCGATCTGAGAACTCATTACTTAGAAATCTTGAGGGAGGGTCTAACCTCCACTTCCAATCCTTCCTTAACTCACTCCACATTCTAAACCTTCCCCTAACACACAACAGACTCACACAAAGGCTGCCCAGTGTTATTTATTATAACTGACAGAAGGTGCAGATTGAACTTCCCTTGTTGTCTGTGTGTGTGCATACATACCATTTGTTCAGACTTCTCTGCCTTGTCCTTGATGTCTTTGATTTTTCCAAAAAGCTGCTGAATTGCTATCTGGGCCTCTTCCAAAGCCTGCACATATCACATGCATCAATATTAAAAAAAGATTAAAAAATAATAATAATTACAATTAAAAAATAGAAGCTATTCAGGTGTTTTGATAGCTAACAATTGTGAGTGAATACAGAATGGGACTTGGAATTGAATCATCAATTCACATTTAACAAATTAATAAGCACAACGCATAAAAATATGTTTTTTTTTTTAAATTATTAAACCACCTCATAAACACCAGATCCTCCTTGCATCGCCAGTTATTTGTATGGACACTGAAACTTGAGTTCATGATACATTCACACAGCATCTATCTAAACTGTTGAAGCTATTATAAAAGGTTAGGATTTTGTTCTCCATCCAAACTCTGTCTTAATGTAGGTAATGTTATAGCAATTTACCACATATCTTAGCGTGTTGGGGGATGGTGTGATTTGCTTTGGGAGTGGGCGGTAGTTCTGGCAACATGTGAGGTTGGTTGCTATGGCATACAGAGTAATGAAGCAATAATTTCAACTACAACATACAGCTGGTAGCCATAATTGGTCTAAAGTACAGGAGACTGTGTGCCAAATTGGCAGCAGTCTAAATAACACTACCATAGTATATGTTACAAACGAAACAACACTTGAAATTTGGTTTGTTTTCTATGATCATAAACTGGGTGCATGGTTGTGCGACTTTGATACCAGGACTGTATTTCAGTCCTGGTATCAAAGTCTGGGTGTGATTTGCAGGGATGACTTTTATTCACTCTTGCAATGAGCTATGGCTCCAAGTAAAAAAATTATCCTGCCTGCAATGTCATCCTCAGTCTAATTGGCCGACCGGGCACAGACTCAAACCAGGCAAAGGGCCATGAGAACAAGCTCAACATGAGGACTGTGACTATCGAGGTTAAAGAGATAATTTGCAGTTTTGATAGCAGAATCTATTTAATAATACAAAGTTAAAGTCGAAAAACAGCTAGGCTGTTGTTGAAATATTTCATCATCATAAACATTGTCCTCTAATATGTTAGCTTAAAAACAAATGTTATGACATCTCATGCTACACTCACTCTTACACCAAGTCCTGGTTGTCCCACACATTTGTCCTTTTAGTGATTAATGTCAAATGCGCTTTTAAATTCAGCTTGTGTTAATGTAATGTAACATTTGATTATTATTAAATATGCTAAAGCTGTTGGAATCTTGTTTTTTCTTCATCATTTTAGAGAAGGAGTGGTACCTTTTATCGTATTTTTAAAATAGAGTTTTAGCATATGGAATGTATTATTATTAACCAAAATAACTTACAAAACAAATATTTCCCCTCACAGAATTAATAAGCTATCGATCTATTTCTACAAAGGTGGGAAGAAATGGAAGGGGTAGGATTACTTTATGAATTCATTGTACATGTACTACAATGGGAAGATGGCACAACCATACAAATATGCAACATACAAATGCTAGCACACGCGCAGATGTTTAACAGCTGGCATGAGCTGTGCACACACAACAGAGAAAAGTGTCTATATATACACACACAGTAAATACCCATTTAAAATCAGTGCAAGCTGTATCTTTGCTTCCTCAAGTCATTGGGAGCCACAGTATAACAACACTAATGGAGAGTTAAAACCTACACTTTCATGTGCTTTAAGAAAGTCTATGTATTGAAGATCACCAAGGAAACAGGAGAGACGATATTAGTCCCACAAAGTATTTTATAGTTCACCTGTGTCTTTGACATCATTCTGTGACTATTTTTCCAAGGAGCTTGTTGCAAGAGTAAGGTACAACCTGATAACATCCTGGGAAGGCCAGTGCATTAACATAACATTATGTGAAGACTTCTAATTGTAATATAGGTGGAGAGCTGTGTGTGGACCCTATGACCACTTTTAATTTAGTATACTACAAGAAAAAAAAGTCATAGAAAGCCATTACAATATGAGAAGATTTTTTGATCAAAATAATTTTTATTACAAGAAAAAAAACTAAACCAAAACCTGCATTAAGATAGTTGAACGTCTTGTCAATGTACACTTTAGTATGAGTTTTTTGACACATCAACATGATTATGAGTCAGTTAAATGTGATTTGATAAACAGCTGTGTCAGTTCCTTAGCTAAAATTATACAGACTTAAATTGCTTCTTTTGTAGGATGTGATCGATGATCATCGAAACAGACCTGGTTAAATAAAGGATATTGATTGATCGATTAATTTCATTACAGTGTTAATGAGGTTTTTTTCCCCTTTTGTAGCCCTAATATGCCCCTGCAATAAAGAACATTTAAAAAGCTAGAAAAACGAATGTAAACTGCAAGTCCGCGAGTTGATCTGGCAGTTGAATGAATGAGAGTTTCCTATAATTTTAAAGAACTTCCCTGTAGGTGATCTTAAAGAAAATCTGTACATCCAGAGGAGCCAAGAGCCTTGAAGGCTGCAATTGTCACTCATGCAGACTCAGCCGAATCAATCTGGCTTGCTGCCTAGTGCTCATTTCCTGTATTTAGCCTCAAGGAAAGCAGAGGGAGACCACTGCCCAGCAGGCGCCTTCATGCCCGAGATGCTATCTGCCTTTCCACACAAACACGACAGTGTGTGCCTTCGCAGCACCTCCCATCACATATAGTGTGTATTGAAGTATTTTGAATGGGAGAATCAAAATGCTTAAACAAGCCAGAGAATGTATTAACTCATTGACATGAATTTAAAATACAGGGTTCTCAACTTGACTTAAACACCATATAAATCAAACAACCTTCTGGAATTATTGTGAGAGTTGAAACATTTCCCTAGCATAGTGTTTAATGCAGGCATTTTTAAGTAATCCACTTTACATACACAAAAAAAAGGATTATTGCAAAAACACCCCCCTCCATACTTAGTCTGTAAAAGCAATTGAAGCACAGTCGCATCTGATAAGATTCTTATCTTCAAATCACGACACATAACTGAAAAACTAATGCATAATGCTGCTCCTGCTTGTGTCTCAGATGTTACTTTAAATGAGAAGTGCAGAAAGCACATTGTTAGAAAGGCACAAAAGAACTGATTCAGTGTTAAAAGAAATAAATAACTAGATCCGTCAAAGACGGAGGACGGGGATGATACGTGTCGAAGGTAAAACTTTCTGAACTGCTGTTTCTGACAATATAAAATATTAAAATGTAACATTAAATATGAATGTGAATTTATTATTTTTTTTTATTATTATTTTTGGACGAAAAGGCCCCTCAACGTTTTTGATGCAGTGTGTTTAAATAACATACATACAACAACATAAAGAGCACGCACACAAGTAGAAAATCTGGACGGGGAAAGGCTATTAATCCAACACATGCAAGGAGCAAGCAGGGACACAGTGTGTACAATATGGCAGAATTTGCAATTGTGCACTAGCAATAGCATGTTCATTATGATATTTGCAACAGCTCATCTTTAAATTTGCAATGACTTGGACACCTTTCACTCTGACATCTCTCCTTGCATGCCTGGTTGTGTGTTATGTAGTTCTCTGTGTGCTGTGCAACACAAAATATACGGCAGTGTGTGAGTTGAAGTTCCTCTTGAGGTATTATAAGGAATATAATACATGTTATGACATCTCATGCTAATGGTTGTTTCTGTGTGCCCTGCGATTGGCTGGCGACCAGAGTTCAGGGTGTACCCCGCCTCACGCCCGAAATAGCTGGGACGGGGTCCAGCACGCCCGCGATCCTAGTGGGGATAAGCGGTACAGAAAATGGATGGATGGATAATAAATACAAAAAATTTTTTTAAAAACACCAACCCTCCAGCCTCAACCTGGATTTGAACCTAACTGTATTGGGTTAAGAAAATGTACAGCAGCCAAATAACCAGGCTTCCAAGGCAGGCTGTGGACACACAGCCATAGTGATCACATTCTCAATGACATTACCTCTACCTTTCACCACAGTTGGCCAAAACAGCTAAAGCTCACAATTCTGACGCCGTTTATCACTGAACTCTGAGCACAAAACCTGACCATGGACTACATACAGAGTTGTGGCCTTCTATAGAGCCATAGTGTCTGCGTATGCGGGTTAGTCAAGAGGGCTCTGTGGCGGGTGTGGTTCTTACCCCTGTAAGATTGACCCCAGAGCTGGGTGAGGCACCAGAAGAATTGGAATGGGGCACCTGTGTGAGATTCTATTCTGGAAAAATTATGACTAGAGTCATGGAGAATGGCATAACTTCAGTTGTATATGACTTCCATTTCAAAGGGCTTGGCTTTTTGGTGTCACTGTTAGTGTACAGTTTTTTTTTATTTTATTTTTTATACCGGGTTCCAACCCAGATTAAGGGTACTATACCACCAGAATAGCAGGGTGTTCATTAATCCTGCTGCATAATAGGAGTCAACTCCCTATAGTTCATAAGAGTTAGTTCCTTCAGTCTTAACCAACGGTCACATTTCGCTTAGTAAATAAGTGTGGTAGACAACATTGCTGATGGTTTTATTCTAGTGGGGCCGTTATGTCTCAATCTTCATCCTGAAAAGAGCACCTTTCCTTCTTTCCATCTGCAGAAAAGATTTTCCCTCTGGAAATGTTGGAAATGCTTCGTGGCCTAGGAAAAACAACCTCAAGTTATTGTGTATGTGCAACCTGATAATGTTATTCGTCTGGGGTTGTACTAAAGTGTTTCCGCTTCCAAACAGTAGCAAACTGGAAAAGACATGGCCACAAGGGCAGACACCCAGAAGACAACACACACCAAATGAAGTCTACTTTTCAGAACCTTCATGGCTCAACCGTCAGGTGTCATGTTCCCTTTAAACCACAAACCCTTGACTGGGAAAAGGCTTGAATGAAATATGCAGGGGCTTGTCTTTTCCATCACGCTCTTACAAGAAGGCCTGGGTTTTTACTAAAGTATACACAAGGGGAAATATTTCCCAGACATGTTTTTTGTAAAAAGGTACAGTTTGCGCAATGGGGATGAATCTGAGTCATCATGTCCTTTTCCATGGGTTGCAGTGTAGACAAAGGAAAGGGAAAGCAAGAAGGATCCCTGGTTTTCCAGAGATGAGAACATCCATGACCACTTGCTCCATCATGACTCCAGGAGATGGATAAAGTTGAGAGCCTTTAACTGTCCATATAACGGATGTTTAACATTGAATATGATATTTCTCTGTCTCAAGTATAATATCCGGTAAAATATTTTACATTTGTCTTTGTGTCTTACTCCTTAAGATGGATATACACACCAGCAATCAGGCCAATTTTGAGTATTTGAGCAAAAGTTCAAGTCTCAGATGTCTATGAGGGATTATAAGGAGAAAATATTATGTGTTGTTGGGTGTGCTCAGAGATTTTTCCTCTTCCACCCGCTTTGAAAACAGTTGGGACTGACGGCAATCGCAAATGTTAAACAGATTTTGCAAATTCTCGCGTGCGGTCAACACAGCGTTCAGCTGAGCCACTGACTTTATGATTGAGACATGAAACAGAACAACAGCAGATTAGAAAGTGACGGTTGCCATAAACAAATAGAGGAGCGACTGGTTCTGTTAAGTGTTTTAAAGTCCTTCACCAGAATAAAAACAACAAGGAGAAGAGTTTACATCCACAAGCTAGTTGTTAAGATATTCTAACAGCCAGCCAAGGATCTTTGATTTCTTCTTTTACTACGCCATGCCGCCTCTCACAGTACAGTCTAGTTCAGTACTACACCAAACTTTTGGTTCAGGGGAGGAGACTGCAATTTATCTGTGAACATATGGTCACGTGTGTGGTGTGCTGGTCATCTCGAGTACATTAAACACTACAAAAGGAGTAAGAACACACGTGACAAATTTTTTTTCGGCACATGTGGGGTCTGTCATGTTGAAAATTGGTTAAGATTTAAAACATTGGTGTGTATCCATCTTTGAAAGTGAGACTTGAAATTAAATTAAATCAATGCATTAATAACAACTGGACAGTAATTTAAGAAATTAAAGTGTTAAATACGGCACGGTGGATGACGGGGTAGAGCGTCTGCCTCACAGTTCTGAGGACCTAGGTTCAATCCCCGGCCCCGCCTGTGTGGAGTTTGCATGTTCTTCCCGTGCCTGCGTGGGTTTCTCTGGGCACTCCGTTTTCCTCCCACATCCCAAAAACATGCATGGTAGGTTAATTGACGACTCTAAATTACCCGTAGGTGTGACTGTGAGAGCGAATAGTTGTTTGTTTGTATGTATGTGCCCTGCGATTGGCTGGCAACCAGTTCAGGGTTTACCCCGCCTCCTGCCCGATGCTAGCTGGGATAGGCTCCAGCACACCCACGACCCTTGTGAGGAGAAGCGGCTCAGAAAATGGATGGATGGAAGTGTTAAATATTTCAAATGAGACATTATTTGCACTACAGGATAACAATACATTTTGTATAGAATGTGCAAGGTTTTTCAGACAGTCGACACCTGGGCACGCTGAAGCCTATCCCAGCTGACTTTGGGCAAAGCAATAGTGTGTTACAGTAATTAATAAAATAAATTAACAAGTAAATTTAAAGTAATACAATAGCTCCTTTAACAGTCACAAATACTTAGTCTTTTAGGCTGAAAATAACCGGTGCAAAATTTGACTCGTCAACTCACCTGCCTGCCATCCTGCCCCACATTGGTCTGACCTCTCACCACTGTCCTGATGTTGTCATCAAGGCGCCTGAAGAATGTAACATGATTATATTGTGTGTGTGTGTGTGTGTGTGTACATATATATGCATAATGAATATCAAGAATTTATTTATTTACCTTATTTTCAGACGTATCTTGTTTACCACATCATCAATATTCGCAAGGGACTGGGGGTTAAGAAAATCATACGTTACACAAACAAGAAGTGATTATTGAAGCAACACTTCAACATTTGTCTTCAAAAATGTAATCCGTTTCATGCTATATTTATGTGATTTGTTTCTGTGAATTATCCATCCATCCATTTTCTGTACCGCTTAACCTCACTAGGGTCGTGGGCGTCCTGGAGCCTATCCCAGCTATCTTTGGGCGAGGGGTGGGTGGGGTACACCCTGAACTGGTCGCCAGCCAAGCACAGGGCACATAAACAATTTATGTTAAATCCTAAAATAACTTTTTGATTAATCTTGCGATTCCAGTTGTATTTTATTGGCTCACAGAGCCCCCTCATGGCAATATAGGATACCTACACAAGTAGACTGGGACAACGTTCCAGAGCCATGATAGGATCTTCCACCTGTCCATTTTGTAGAAACCGTTCCATAACTTTTGTAAACAATATGCGGCAGGGTACTTTTTGGTGGCAGAAAGCGAGTGACTGACGTTGCCCTAAACTGAAAATGACAAAAAATATATACTTGCACAGCCAGATATTTCCCCAAAAGTTTCTTTTTCTTTTCTATTTCCATTAAAAAAAAACACCTGAATTAAACAAGCAGAGATAAATCGAGCGGATACCTTAAATAATTGTACAGAGAAGATCGCAATACCACCTGCTGGCGGACTATCCATTGCAAGAGGGACAGACTGGGAACCAAACAGCGATCATCGGGTTTGTGAAAGGCATTTTCTCACAGGTATAAAATGTTTGGTTTGGTTGTCTTTAATTTTGCAAAACATTATGGCAACACTGTCAACATAAGTCAGCTCTACAGAACGCTATCCATCTCCTCGTTAAAAGAGCAAGTCTGTGCTGGCATGGCCCCACCTTGCGGGTGGAGGGGGCCAGCCCCACCCTTCCGCAATGTGCCAGCTCAGCAACTAACATACATGTGATATGGTGTTCATTCAATAATAAGTTACATAGACACACTATAAGCTTTAATTGTTTGTGCTGGGACCAATAACAACAAGTTATATTACGATATCAACTGACAGATTCTTACTGGTGTTTAGGCACTATAAAAAGCATCCCACCACACCACTAATCAGTAGCACTGCCTTGCTCATTTCCCACATCCTGTCCTGTCCTTTTCTGTCCTCTCTTATCTTTGTTGCATGTCCTCAACAGGTGTTCCATCCACAAATAAGAATACGATTTAACTGTTGTAACATTACTTGTGGTCAAACATCTAGACTGTCTAACTATTGTTCTGCTGTGGTTCGCACTCCTCTTCCCCTTGTCCACTCTGTCCATCCCCTAAAACCCTTTTCCATTCAGCTGCATTTTCAATAAACATCAGAATAACTAAAAAATAAGCATAGGAAGTATTTCAAACTCCCCTGTTGCACAGCAAAACTGTTCCAGCAGAATGGTAGACCTGTATGCCCTTTCTGCATGCCCAGAATATAATATATATATATTTGCATTATATTTTATTTCCATGCTGCTATTTTTCACATATTTTCCAAATAATGGCTCAGCTAGGCTGTAGTTAAGTGCAGCTGTCTATTGCAATGGGTAATATGCTTTCTAGATCTATGGCCAAATATATTTGTGAAAATAATTTTAATATCAGGCTGCCATGTCACTCTGTTCGACTCATAAATGTTCAAATCTGACTACTCAGGTCAGTGCCTCACCAGCCATGAACCTCACCACACATCTTTCATCAAATGACGTAAGGGTTGTTTTTTTTTTTACTCAAGGAATGCAGGGAATGTTTCACTTTCGGAATTGTTACGCTGAAATACAGCGAACTTTCCTACAGTATTGTCATTTTTCAGATGCACTCATATGCAAGAAAAAAAGTTAGCTTGCTGTCCTTTTACCTGTTCGGTGGGAAACAATGTGTTGATGTATTCCACAGCATTGAAGTCTACTTTATCAAGTGGATCTTGACTTGGAAAGACCTTGAGAACACATAAACTTAGTTTAGTCAACGCGTCATATTCATATACCTTTTTTGTTCAATTAATATAAAACCGACCAACGGCGATTAGTAACATGAGCAAATTAAAATGTCTCCATCTTGCTAAATTAGCTCGTTGACATTTATCTGTGGATAGGAGTATAAGCACAGCTAAAGCATATATGAAGACAGTATTTTCGACCTACTTCTCAGTTTGCACTGGTCTGACGGGGTTAACGGGGGGGAAAAAACAAACAAATAACACAGCACAATGCTAGCGCCACAAATAGCAGGTACCGAGTGATACATCTTCGTCATTTGTTATCAAAATCCGTCAACTATTCGCCTCAAGCGTCATTATTTTCAAACCCCAAAAAGCCACCTGTTCAATCGCTAGTTGTACTTCTGGCGTGAGATGCAAAATTGCCTCCAAATCATCGGCAAATTCAAATTCTTCTTCCTCCATCATTGTCAAAACACTAAAGAGCTAGAGAAGCTCTCACTTCCTGGTGAAAAGGCTTCTGGGATATTTACCGATGACGCAGGCGGTGGTGCGTTCAAAACTATCGAGAGAAAAATTAAACATTAGTGACTGCTTCACCCGAAAAGTACATTATCGTACTTGTGTCTTTATTAATTCGTTTGATAGCCCACATTAACGACCTACCAATGTTTTCCACCTAGTATTAAACTGATAAGTGGAGAAGTTTCACAAATTGAAGAAATTGCTTAACTAATATCATTCTGTAAGCTGGAGGCTATAGTTTAAGATTGACATAGTGAGTGACAAGTGTAATATTTAATGGTACATAATACTTTCTGTATGAATGTAATTGCTCTGATTACGTGAACTAATGAATAGCTTTTGAGAAGCTTAGATGAACTATTTCCCCAAATTATATATACATAAAAATATTATTTCCATGGGGGTGCTTTGAATCCATAACATGGGAGACCATGGTTCCTTGTTCTGCCACAATCATTGATTTATTTCAGTTATTAAACCTCTCTTTGTGATCAGTGCCACCATCATGTTCAAAAGCACTCAGGAGCTGACTCATCGACACGTAATATGATACATCTATATCTAGTCTGAAGCACTTCATGAAGATAACAGTGGACTTCAAAACTGTTACATACAACCCTCTGGGCACTCACTGCAATATGACATCTGTGAGTCTGATCTTTTATGTCTGATGATGTCACAGTCGGCAGATTGGTGAGAGAATGGTTCAGTAAGCGGACTCAAATGAAATATAGAATAAACAGCTATCATTGCAGATGGAAACGTTCCAAATTACAATGCAATAAGTGTTCGACTGACAAAACCTGAACAACACAAAGTGCCATCACAACAAACGAGAGCTTTGAAACATAGCAATCACGCATAGTTTGTCTTAACCAAGAGTACGACAGAGAGAGGGAGAGCAATTATGTGTGCTGTTGGAGCACTACTGCCTTCTCTATGTAAGATGTGCTGAAAGCACTTTCTCCCAAAATCATCAGCTTCAGGCATTATTCACAGTTTGGAAGAGGACTGAAAGGATTTCCAAAGTGGATGCATCAGGCTTGCAACATGACTGGTGTGGGCTTAAAGCACCTCAGGAAGGGAAAACAGGAAACTTCAAAGTCAAAAGCCTTCAAAATTTCGTGGATGACAAGATTTACAGGTATGTTGGGTTGTACTATAAGACAGTGGTGAGGCCAGCCATGATGTACGGATTAGAGACAGTGGCACCGAAGAGACAAAAGGAAGCAGAGCTGGAGTTGGCAGAAATTAAGATGTTGAGGTTCTCTCTCGGAGTGACCAGGTTGGATGAAATTAGAAATGAGCTCATCAGAGGGACGGCCAAGGTTGTTTTGGAGACAAAGTTAGAGAGAGCAGACTCCGATCGTTTTGTCACATCCAGAAGAGAGATAGTGAGTATATTGGTAGAAGGGTGATGATAATAGAACTGTCAGGCAAGAGAGCTAGAGGAGGAAAGACATGAGGGTAATTGGTGTTAGAGATGAAGATGCAAGAGAGAGGTTTACATGGAAAAGGAGGACATGTTGTGGTGACCACTAACGGGACAAGCTGAAGGGAACAAAGAAGAAGAAGTTGGGTTGTAATAAATAGTATTCAGTACCTTTATGTCTTTGTGTTTGCTTGTACACAGATTTGGGGGGAAAGTGCTGAAGCCTCTTGAGTAACCAATGCAAATAATGGGCCAACAAGAATGTATTTGGGAGCCATTTAAAGTCTCACGTCCTTCTCTGCAAGCTTCTCAGCGTCTTACTGAAGCCATCTAAGAAAATACGGCTAAAACTGCTCTCAGATGATATCTTACTTAGCCTGAGAAAAGTCCCATCCCACAGCTACAGGGGAAAATAAGACAAAAAGGAGTAATTTTGGTGAAATCCTGCTTTATTTTTCCTTTCAGATTTTTAAAAGGTTTTACTGTGGTTCATTATTATTCATAATTGCAAATCTCCCCATTGTGGGACTAATAAAGGATATCTTATACTTTATTAAAAGGGACATATTTTGCCAAACCAACTTTTTTTAGTATTTGGAATGTAATATTGGCTCTATGGTGCCTCAGTAAACATATGAAATCTGAATGAAAATCGTCCACGCATTCCTAAGTCCCAGATGTTTTTCTGCCGAGAGGCCTGAAATGGGGACATTCGAATTTCTCTGGCTTATCTACGTCACTAGCGAAGAACCGAGATCCCGTGACAGCACTGTCAACATAACAAATACGTGTGCTTGCACAAGTGGGTCTTCTACACAGAGGCAACCAATCAGAGGAAAGGGGGCGGTCTTAGCCAAATATGGACAAAGCGGATACAAAACTGGGTCAAACAGAAGTAGCTCCCAGAGGGGCATTTTCTGGACACTCGTATGACAAATCCAGGGTGTTTTTTTAAAATGAAATTGACACTTTTGTACTAAGTCAATGTTAGAGAGTCACTCTATCTTTAATGCAACTTATCCCTGGCATCCCTTTAGTAGTGTTGTGTGTTCAGGTGGTCAATTTCTGACAAGATTCAGGTGGCAAATTCACCTGACCTGTGACCTGAGAGCAAAATCAAATAATGTGTTTTCAAATATCACTGCCTTGTCCAAGGACTTTTTTCCATAATCATATAAATAAATACATCTAACCACTTAATTATCCAGTTGTATGTTTGTATAAAACACAGATGACATTTGTTACAGGTTACTATTTGTTGCATTACATATCCCCTGTTTAAAATTCCTGAGTCATCAGTTCATCTCTATAGTAGTCAGAGTGATCCCAATGCCGCAAGGAGTGGCAAACAGTGTGACACAAACAGTAGGCAGTTCTCCACTTCAATCATTGCGGATGAGGAGCTGCAGTAAGCATCCATAAAGAAAAAGAGAATGCATGACACCCCAATAGAATCTTCAAAAAATGCAACCTCTAGAAAGCTTTCTGATGAAACCTGAACTAAATAAGCCTTCTCATGTCGCAGCACAAAGAACTATTATTCAGTAATGTAGTGACACAAAGTCTATACTAATCTCATTGCAACACACACCACTCACCCTTAAACTAACTTGAAGTCTTAAACTAAGAAATCCAATCACAATCTAATTGTAGTACAGTACCTTCTTGCTCCGTGTTATGCTAAGCATGATATGAGCTCTTGACTTTAATGTTCCTTTTATTAGTCTGAATTAAAATCTTGATATGCTAGGATACATTTAATTTGAGAAATGGTATGGAGCAAAGCAATCTTATTTTGGTAAGATAGTCTGTCATGGTGGATTTATTTGTTGTGATGAGAAAATGAATCAGAAAAATGGCTCATTTTAACTGCAGAACAAATTCTACCACAGGGATGTCAGCTTTCCGATTGTCTCAGCGGCAGGTAAATTTAGACTGGTTGAATGTTTTTATTTGCAAATGTGGTGTGTAGGAGGATGACACCCGCTGTGATGCAAACGATCTAATCACTCAAAATTCAACTGAAACTGTTTAGCAATATTTCTGGCTCACAGTCAGCTCATTGGTTCACCTCATAAAGTGTATGGCGGAAGATCAGCCGAGAGAAGACAAAACTATTGCATTTATCTTCAAGCCAAATGATACACTAATGATCGAGGGGCACGCTAACTGTATTTGTTTTTACGTTTCTGTTAATTGCCGTACTACTGTACATCTTTTTGAGACACTGTTAGTATTCATGGATTTTCTTACAGTATGTTCCCAATAATAATACTGTAATGTCTGAAGAATCAGAGTAAACAACAACAAAAAATCCTGTGATGGCAATAGTATTTAGAGGAAATGGGCTGTTGAGTGTTGTTTATCTCTTTACTTAACCTCTGCAAAGTGTGAATAAGGCAAGGCGAGAGGTTATGTTTTGATTGGACACGTTTAGTTGTTTGGCCTTGGTGGAGGTCCATTCTACTCTCCAAGTATCATTTTAGTTACAGTGTGTATCCTCTTTCTTTTTTATAGTTCACATTTTCTGGAAAATAAGAGAGTGAAGAATATGTGAAGGTCAATGACAGAAATCGAAATAAAAAAATTGAAATACTGTATGAATTTGTTTGTGGAATATATTTATATACATTATATGTTGGTGAAATTCCTACCCTCCTTAAAAATTGAAATCTGGCTTACATACTACACGCGATATAAACCAAAGTAGACCGCTCACACATCTTAATCAAGTAATTATTCAGGTAAATATAAATTCATAGTTTGTGGATGACCCTTTCCTGTTCCAGGGTGACTGCTTTGCACAAAGCAAGATCTGTAAAAGCATGCTTGGATGAGTTTGGTGTGGAAGAACTTGAACAGAACTACAACATTAGTGACCTCTGACCTTTCTTTGGATGAATGCACAAACACTCCTACAGCCACACTGCAACATCTTGAATAATATGTTTTTATGTACTTCTTTATTAATAGAATAGAATAGAATAGAATAGAATAGAATAGAATAGAATAGAATAGAACTTTATTGTCACAGTCACAGACACAATTAAAATCAGTTAGGCATTTCACAATTTTCCGCATTGAGATAAAAAGACAATTGAAAAAAAAGACACACAATTGTAAAAAAAAACAAACTTATTTACAGAACATAAAGTTCTTCATATTTGGGAGAATTATGATATGGTAATTGTGTGATTATTACATTCGGTATTGAACAAAAAGTTGAAGAGTCATGAAGGAACTCCTTTACTTCCTGTCTAAATTGTAAAAGCTTTTTTTTTCTTTTTTTACAGCCACTTCTTTAATCAGAACCTGGAAAGACCGTGATTGCCCTTAAATATTGATGAGTACATTACATCAGTATAATTAGTTCACAGAGATCACTCATTCCAGTTGCTGGATTAATCTGGCCTCAAGCAGTTTCCTTGACTCACAGTCACAAAATAAATACACTTCATCACTGGATATTTTCAGGAATTCAAAAGCAAACTCTTTGTGGAATTACATGCAAATGACTTCAGCGGGGGTTCTTGCAAGTTTAAATGACTCGTAATGGTGTTGTCAAATATAATTAGTTTATTGAGTAAATAACTTAATAGTGCCCTACTGTGTCAAACTACTATTATAAATTGCGTCTTTTCAAAACCAAAATTTATTGCTACCTTACAGTATACATTATCAGTATTGTGAGACCATGGCCACATGTTAATTAGCAAGAGTATTTAAAAGCAATGGTGGAACTTCTTTTACAGTATAAAAAACTAATACGTAAGTAAAAAGGTTGATTTCACCTTCAGATACTTAAATGAATTGAGTCATTCAGTATTCGACGTTTGCATTGTTGCAATTCAAATTTTCCTGCTACTGTACTTCCAAAATGTGGCACTAATGCCATGGACTCGGATTGGAGCCTCATAACTCATAAACTCATAACATAATAAAGACCCTTAACATACGGTAATAAATCTGCTGTTTTTAAATTTCTATATGTAAAAACTGGACAATAATGTAATGAAAGTCCTGAACCTATAATATAATACCTTTTGACCAATAATGTCATGCTGGCTGGTTATTATGATATTGGCAGACACACACACACACACACACACACATGCATGCATGTGCGCACACACGCACACACACACACACACACGGACATGTACACGTGCACACACATGCACACCTATGTTCATATTTCAGTCTTCCTTTGTCAGTGTGAAGTGTATTGACATTAAGTAGGTAGTTTCAAATCTTTCAAAGACACAACAGTATTTCAATCAATCGATCAATATTTTTTTTACATTTCTCTTCACAGACACCATCCATCCCTTTTTCTATGTGGTCAAAAATCAATCAAATTGACAAACAACCTTTCACACTCACATTCAAAACTGTCTTCACAGAACCTCCATCCAAGGACACATGGGAAATATGGTGGCCTTAAAGGGTCATAAAGGCTTGATTTTATTTCTTTAACCCTTTTCTCTTGATTGTAATCTGTCAATGTCCGAGCATGTTTCAGTTCGTTACATACAAGCTGCGAAAGCAACTACATCTCTTGAGAATATTTCATCAGTATGTTGTATGAACAAATCACAAAAATTTGGCGCTTAGAGCATCAATAGGCTTAAATACTGCAGCTACACAAACATAAAACCACATTCCAATCCATCAACACAAATGGATTTTGTGCAGGAGACCAGCCGAGCAGAGCACAATGCCACCACAAGGTATCGAGCTGCGCAGTATTAAAATAACCTTAACAACTTAGAATCTTGAATTCAAATCATTTTCACACAGGCTCTTCTATTTAAATGCAAGATGGCATATTCAACATTTTCAACGTTTTTTTTTTTTTTTTTTTGGGCAGTACTATTTATTCATTTTGTTACACCAGATGGAGATGACAGACATTGTGCAATGTGTTGTACAGACAGAAACCGAATATCAAACGCCTAAAAGATCCAATTTAAAACATACCTCTGTTTTGGGGATAATCTGGATTGGGTTGATATTTTTTTCAGCCACATTGTTTTCAAAGCCTTTGCTTTCATTCTCGCCTCTGTGGCCTGATTCAACCATGAGGCAACATTTTGTCAAATCTTAACAAATCTGGGAGGCTAATCATATTTGAAAACTGTTCTTGGGAATGGGAATGAAAATAGCAACAAAATACATTTTGATAAGACATTTGTATGATAGGAATACAGAATACATCCTCATGTGGTTTCTCTGTCTCTGTTTTCCTCTGTCCACAGGCCCTCCTCTCACTTCCGCCCACATGTATTCAAGAGAGAAACAATTCTAATCCCATGCCTATTCTTTTTTATTCGATTCACTCTCTTTTCACCAGACTCTCAAATGTCAAACATGATTTTATGCGTCTTCCTTTTTTTTTTTTTTTAATCTTCTCGATGCACCCTATATTCTTTTCCACTGTCTGACTAGTAGAAAGCCAATAATATTTCCTCTAATTTCTGTAATTTTCTCTCATGATTGGTATTTGTTAATGTTTATTATTGATATGTATGTATACACTGTATGGTCTTATTGGAGTTTGTCCAAAACTCTAATAATTATTATCTTCTCAAAAATAAGAGACTATAACATAGGCTATGTTGATCAAAAAAACATTTGTCCAAAAAATATAAACATTGGTATTTAATTACAGAATCACCTAAATTAAAATTAAACTGAATTCTCCTTAAGAGATATGCGAGACACTGGGTACAGAACACTGTGTGTGGCAGAGCATAACAAACTACTAGAAAACACTACACGTCATTAAGAGCCAGCGTTGGGGCGTAACTAATTACATGTAATGAGATTACATAATTAAATTACAATTTTTATGTAATTGCAATCCATTACATTACTCAGAGATTAAATTAAATTAGAGTTGCTTTTGGAAATTTCCATGGTTACAATTATAGTTTCAAATGTCACTGTAACATTACAGTGACATTTGAAACATTACATTTGAAACTCTAATTTTTTTTTCATATCACTTCCTCCTTCTCAAGCCACATTACATGTTATCATGTTTTGTTATCAGTTTATTATTAGTGTAAGCAACTAATATGTGTTTAATTTTAAAATAATGATCTATGATTTTAATACACTTTGTTTTTCAAGGAAACATCTCAGGGTCCTGTTGATGCATTGCAAAATTAGTTCTATTACTTTGCGTAATTAATTGAACTAGTGACACTAGTATTACATTTTCAACAAGGTAACTTGTAATTGTAACCAACAAAATTTCCAAAGTAATCTTCCCAAGCAGCACAACCTACCTCCATTTAGTTCTCTGTATGGTTTGAAGAACTAAATGAGCTTTTGAGTGTAAACACTCTTTTTGGACACAGTGCAAAGGATCATATCCAGTCGATTTATACAAAGTTGCCGGACCAGACAAAATCCCAGAGCACCTACTCATGTAACGTGCCAACATGTTGACACTTGTCCTCATGAGCACTTTCAACATTTCCCTGAGCCAGGCTGTCAGAGAAACTTTCAATTGTTAGCCTCAACAACTCCCATCGTAATTGGATTTTGGACTCCCTGGGAGAGGAAGAATGCAGTCAGTATGCATTGGCAACAAACAGAAGCACAGTGGTGCTGAGCACAAGCCTTTATTTCGCCTTACCTTGCAAAAACGATCAGATATTTAGTTTTGGTAAAGGCACGCTGGTATCGGGCCTGCGAATAAAGTCAAAAGCTTGGTGACGTAGTGCCATGGAAACATATCTTTCAATGCAGAACAAAATGAAAGTGACAGTGTTTGAATTAGGCAGACACTGGGAAACCCTTGTCATAAGCTTGGCATGAACATGTCAAAGGAGCTCATCTCTCACCATGTAATTGTACCCAGAAAAGAACAACAGAGAAAGACTCAACAGAGGCAGCTTATCGCTATCCATTGCCACAACAAACTGAAATACTAATTTCTATTAGGCCATCATCTAAAAGTTATCTCTGGATCAACGAGTATGTGTTCCGCTGGGAAATAACAGCATCTTACGAGTTGGTCTTGGTCAGCCTACCACCAGAGATTTTCAAATTTGATATTGAAAAAAACACGCTGGCAAGAGAAAATCCACAACTGTATAAAATGCTTTCAATGCTTCTTTATAATGTACATGGTTATGAAAGTGAAAGACTGCATTTAGGCAAATACTAATGGAGTACTGCAATCATGCCATACCCCTTTTTATACACTTTGGCTGTCAAACGAACATTAGTGTCACGATGCGAGTTGGATTGGACCCAAGACTGAGGCGGAGGGAGTAGATTTTGAATAGTTTATTGCAGGTTGACACAGGGTAAGGATATCTGAGGTAGGGTGGTGATCCGGCAGGACAAGGAGCGAGCAGGAAACGGGAACGTGAGCAGGTGGAGTAGCTTGGCGGCACGGCTGGCACGGGAGGAACACTGGAGACGAGCAAGAACACTATCGGGTGAGTACAGTCAAGGGTGGTAGGATAGTTACAGTCGTACCACAAAAAACCTAGAAGTATGAGGGTCGGCCGGTGAGTCACAGACAAGTGTTAATACTCAGGCGAAGGCTGTAGAACTTGACAGGCGTTAAATGCAGGCAGTAATCAGTGCTGCTTGCAGACAGGTGCGCTGCACAGGTGAGGATGATTGCTAGTGAGACAGAGGGGGAGAGGGAGAAACAAGGCACACGGCGCCACCCAAGCTCCAAAAGAGGAGCTGCAGGGCATGGATCATGACAATTATGCGCCTAGTTGATGTGTCTCATGGCCATGACATGCTCTCGCAGCTTTGCAGACAATTTTCTTTGGTATCAAACCATGGAAGAATCTAAAGAGCATTCCTATTTTCAAGCGCCAATAAGAGGGCGGACCTATTTTGACCTACATTTTATGATAGCCTGGGAGACTGATGCTAAATTCAGACCTATCAGCAGAATGGTCATACAGCCACTGTAAGTTATGCCTGGTGTCAAGTATTTTCATTAGTGAGAGTATACACTTGAGTTCGTTTTTAGTCCAATTCGGTTGCTTTTAGCTTCTTTTTCATACTTAAGAGCACCTTTGATGTTTCCTTCCCCTACTCTTCCCTTCTGTCCTAATCCACTTAGCTTCACCGCTCATTCTCCTCATTCCTTTGCTGTTCTTGCTCTTTCCATTTCGTTCTTCACTCCCCAAGAAGAGAACCTGGACTTGAGTTCTGTCGTTCATGTTGCTGATTAACAGCTGCTTCCCTTTAACTTTGTCTTTTCCTGTGTGCCCTTTTCTGGTGTGGAGAAAATAATCCTTCCCTTGGAAGAAAAATGTTAGTCTTAATGGAAAATTGAGATGACAGAATAAGCAATCAAGCCAGGGGAGATTCACACAAGTGGTGGGAAATACTGTGTATAACATAACATAACATAACATAACATGACATAACATTAAAAAAAAATAAAATAAAATTGTATTGATAATTTTCTGGGGAAGAATTTGACAAAACTCTTTCCCATTGAGATTAAATATATATTGCTGGTCATACTATGCATTTTATTTTTCCATAATTGTCTCAATAAAGGGTCTCTGACATTCTTCTGCAAAATACACAAAGGATAATGAATTAAAGTACATTTACTATAACAAACACTGGTTCAAATCACTTGGTTTTCACGCGCGGCTCTGTCTCATGCCTCAATGTCGAATGGAGGAGCTTGGGTGTTGTGAAGCGAAGGCTACTCAATGTTGCCAATATAGAGAATTAAACCTACTGGAACTGACAACAAAAAAACATAATGGAAGTGGTGTCCCTGTTACAACAGCTTGCATCATTCTGGAAAGACCTACAGTTCTTTTTGAGAGATCTTTTGTGTTAGTTTGGAAACACTGTGAGGTCAGAGGTTAATGCTGTTGGAGGAGCGGGCCTGACTCAAAACATGTTTGATGCATATGAAGAAGCATAGAAATGTAAGGCCTGGTACACACATAAGGATTTTTCAAATATTTCAAGATATTTTTATCTGTTATAGACCCCACACATGAAGATTAAAAACAAATCAGGCATTTAACAGTTTTGGTTATACTGTGGGTGGTGTGCTCCGCCAATCTCAACACAACACCACAGATAAAGATTCTGTTCCTCCACTGATCTCAAATCTTGACCGTCCGAGACCAAAATCTTACGTGATCTAACAAAAACGAAGAAGAAATATAGCAACGCAACGTCAAAATTGACACAAGAGAGGAGGAAATGATGGTGTACTATTTTTATAGAAAAAGCCTGAACTTTTTAAAAACAAAACAAAACAAAAAAAGATTTGGGAGAGATGTCAAACAAGCACCCTCTCAGGCTTCCCACAGCTTGTCCTCCATTTCTGAGGTTCACCGGACTTCGGGTTTCGGGTGTGTGAACTTTGTTATTTCATTGCAATGCTTTTATTTTGAAGGACTATTTGCTATTTGCTATACTTGGCCATATGATTCTAGCGGATGGAGTTGAGTAAAAAAAATTTGGTGCGCAACTGAAACATGGATGTGGTCTGTCATTACCACACACTGTGGATGTGTTGTTATAGTTTTCTCAAATTTGTTTAGCCCGTAGTTTCACTTACCTCCCGGCTGTTTCATCCAATCATGTAAATGTGTGTGTACTGTAAGTGCGTGTGCGCGCGTACCCAGTGTGATCTCACTATCACACGGCTTCCGCTGCCTCAGAACACCTGCTTGGCATCGACTCATTAACTCTCGTCAGACGACAAGTCTTGTTGCTCACTAGTGAAGTTTTAGCTGCTCCTGCTGACCAATTATTAGAATAAAGAAGGAGTTCGGTGAGGGGCGCACTCTGAATATGGATCCACAAATGTGGAATGAAAGCTGCCAGGAAGACCATAAAGCTGCCATATATTAAAAACATTCTAAATAAAGCAAGGCTCTGTCAATAAGGACATTTATTTTGTTGGAGGCAGCAAAGTTTGCAAAGAAACTGCAGAATGACAACTAAACACAACAAAGTCACCAAACAAACTGAAAGATCTATAAGCAGAGGGGAAGAGGAAGAAACTTTTGGCACTAGAAATGCTGTGAAGCTGTTTTATGTTTGCTGACTCAAAACAAACATTCTTGAGCAAGACAGGAAACGCTGAAATCTGTTTTTAGTCAGGTAACTTCCCCATAACAGAATCCAAAACCAAACTATTTCTCTTGAATAACAGTTAAACAATCACTAAATATAAATAAAAATTTAAATAAGAAGCTTTAGGGTACATGATACATATGTACAGCACAATTGTTTGAGGTGTTAGTGGTGGTAAGCACTTAGTGTATTTTGGCATCAGAGGGAAAAAAATGGTTCGAAGAGATATATATATTTATATATATAATATATATATATACTTCAAATATTCTGTCACCATACCCTTACTGGTTTCAACACATGTACTCCAGCACTTCATTTCCACAGTGTTATCATTGTAAACCTCAAAAACCTCCAACTGAAATTTATAATTTTGGGTTAAGCAGTCAATGTCAAAAGTTGTGACAGTCTGATGTAACGTCTAAGATCTTACATGCTGCAGAGGACAGATGCTCTGAAAGTCTGTCATCTGTGAGACAAATTAAATAATTAGACACAGACGAGGAGGGAGAATATTAAGGGGTTTTAGAGCCAGTTTTGAAGACCATGTTTTTAAAATGGTCATATTGCAGTATAAAAAGTGTCCAGTATATAAAACGTTGAAAAAGAACAGACAGGCAAACTTTGTAAGTTAACCATATGGGCTTGAAATAGATCCTGTAAATGTCCATGCCCTGAGGGAACATCTGAACATCTTGACAATATTGGCAATAACTTCTGTATAATGCCATGGAATTGAGTCACAGTTATGTCACAGTTATGCCAGGTAAGAAAAAAAAAAAGATTCAGCTCTTACATAAAGACATACCTAATTATATTCTGGTGGGACTAGGAAACAATACATCATATTTGTCTATATGTACCCTGAGATTGGCTGATGACTAGTCCAGGGTGGACACAGCCTCTAGCCCAAAGTCAGCTGGGATAGGCTCCAGCGCACCCATGACCCTAGTGGGGGATAATAGAAAAGGGCTGGCTGACTGGATGGATGGATCTTATCCCTGATAGCATGATAAATTCAAATATTGTAAATTGTTGCGATTTGAAATGTCTAGTGTATCTGCAACTAAGTGAGCAGCAAATTGATGAGTTGATTCATTGATTGATCTAAGTGCTGCTTACTACAGTTGGAACTGTATTTAATCGCGTCTTGAACCAATTGAAGAAAAACTCTCGGTTTGGTCTCAGCTAGTATGTTTTCTAAAGAACAAAAATCTATGCTTTGTTCTTTTTAAAATATCATTATTTTTTTACAAATAATTTCTGTGAAAAGAATTATTCTTAAATATATCTTTTTCGAAAATAACTTTTACATTGTAGTATATTTTGCCATGCTAAATAAATGTATAGATATTTGAAAATAAACAATTACGCTAATTAATTGATTGATCAAGAACATACAGTCCAATATTCTTCCCTATCTGTAACCACACAATTGTATTTTTAATTCCTAGATATATAGTATGACCTCATTATCTCCAATAATGTTATTGTTGAAACTTGATTTATTAATTGAAATAAGCAGATAGCGCTTTATTCATTCAATGTTTGCTTGGATGGCTACTGTGCGTGAGGCTTAATGATGTTTACGTGCATGATCAGTGCCATATTTAATGCAAAGTTCTTCAATAAATGACAGCTGCAGAGACATTTCAATGTGTCATGATATGGCAATATAGTAAAAGCTCCTTTAAAGGATGTTTAGTGGATTTTGATAGCATCACAAAGGAATCTGTAATTTTCCTTGTGTCTCTTTACATGATAAATAATAAACTATAATTACAAGTGTCATTTACTCAAAACGAACTGAGGCGACAGTTATATTTATTATACTCTACCATCCATGTAAGGGCAACAATGAGAAAACACAGTTTAGCATACCAAGAAATGGCCCCATCGACCATGCAGCAGTCTATAAGGTGAGGCTTGAGACAAAGGGTCTTTAAGTGCATTCAGTTCAAATGAAAACAGCTGACTACTAAATTTGCAATATTTCCTGAAGAAATTGAATGAAGTGAAACAACATTTTTCTACAGAGAACTCGTGTTTGATACAAAAGAGCAAATGATAAACAATATTTCATGGAGAGATGAAACACAAATTCACAGTGAAGTGGCCCAATTTAAAGTTCTCTCTTGAAGCAGATTCATTACAAAGCAACAATCAATGGGAAACGGCAGCAACGAGGCAGCAGCTCCAACACGAAAGAATACTTTGTAAAAACAGGCTCCGCAGCCACCAGGATTGTTGTAATAATGCTTGGTGTAGGCAGAGATGCTAGCAAATTCCAAGTAAAGACTGCTTTTGTTCACATTACATTTCATGTGTTGGCGGGGCAAGTTTGCGTCAGTGGTTTTAAGTATTCCTAGATTGGGTGCATTCTACTTTCTTCCCTACAGCTAAGAAATTCAGCGCTGTACTGTCAACATCTTTGTTACTGCAAGAAGAATTTTGGTTGTTTAACGTACCAGCAGGCTGGAATATTTCTGTGGTGTGAAACTGAAGACAGTATATCTTGTTGTGTTATAACTACATTCATGCATTCACTTGCCTCGACTACTGGTCGCCAGCCAACCAGGGCACATAGAAACAAAAAACTATTCACACTCAAACATTCACACCTAAGGCCAATTTAGTCTTCAATTCACCTACCATGCATGTTTTTAGGATGTGGTAGGAAATGGCGTACCCAAAGAAAACCCACGCAGGCACGGGGAGAACATGCAAACTCTATATACTACGGAAGTACACACTGCTAACAGAAATGATTAGGCACCTTTCTCAAATCTTCTCTTCTTCCATCCACACTGTTGTTCCATCTGATTGAAAAATATTGAACTTTGATCTTTCCAGTGGATATCATCGGTAGCCATTTGCGACATCAATAACCATTATTCTGAAGCATAATACAATGTCAAAGGAGCTATTCAACTTGAGTGATTGCAACAATTCAACCAACAATGGACTATCAAAAATAATGACGCTTGTCACAAGGGATTTATTGGACTCTAGCTTACCTGTCGGTGTCATACATTTCATGGTACTCACGAAGTGGCCCAATTTCACGGCCTGTCTAATACACATACATACTGTGGTATACGATTGTCTGTACAACAGAGGATGTTTTTCTCAAAAGAGGGAGCTATTGACCATTTCACCAAATCTCAGGGCTCTATTTTTGTGAAGTGCATAAGTCCTGCGCGGCGGGCAGTGCAACTATGTGAGTGATGGTCATTTCATAGATGAGCGCAGGCCAACGGATCTGAGAGCGGGTAGCTGTGCCACTGTGGGAGTGTTGACAACTGACTTGAGTTGCCGCCAATCATAGTAGCTCCTCTCAATCCCTTTAAATGTGGTGTAACTGACACTCTCAACGGAGACATGGCACCATTCTTTGTGGAGGACCATGCTTAATCGCAGTGATCTGTGCATGAGTGGAGCATTGTCAATGCTCTGGCCGTTGTGTGACAATATGAGCGGGTACCCTTATTAAATACAGAATGAGATAGTGACCAGTTTAGGGTGTACCCCGCCTCTCGCCCCAAGTTAGCTGGGATAGGCTCCAGAACGCCTGTGACCCTAGTGAGGATAAACGGTGTGGAAAATGGATGGATGGACAGATGGTAAAACAATAATAACAAAATATATATTTAAAATGCAACATAACCACTACTTAACTTAAACA
Source organism: Phycodurus eques (assembly GCF_024500275.1). Taxonomy (NCBI): domain Eukaryota; kingdom Metazoa; phylum Chordata; class Actinopteri; order Syngnathiformes; family Syngnathidae; genus Phycodurus; species Phycodurus eques. The sequence goes on from NC_084531.1 coordinate 22,831,043, forward strand.
TAAGCAATTCTACATTTGAATAGATAAAATAAAAATACGTTAGAAAACCATGAAAAACAACCTCAATAAACAATAAATACGAATTATACTTTTAAAGAGCAAAGTAACAAAGTTCAATTCAGTTTAAAAAAGATTTTTTTTTTACTGTCAATATATGGTAGGAACAGCGTTTGCTTTCTCCACGTGAGGCATTACACTTTTTAACTTCTTGACGCAAGTGGGGTTTAGTTTGATTGACAGTGTCATGGCAGATAGGAATCATGTAGTGAGGCTCGAGGTGCTTAGCTGCCTCTGTGTGTGCAGTAGAGTGGATGGATGATCAGATTAACAGGGAGACCAGAGATAAGTTTGTTGACAAACCTCTTGACCATTTTCACACCATTGGTGAAGTTAATAGAGCCTGAAATGGTCAATTCGGGCAGGCGTTCAGTCTGTCGATCACATTTATTGATCGCTGTCCATTGCTCGTGTTCAGTTTAGTCCTTCGGTTTCAATTCCTGCCCTTATGGGGCTTTGGGTATTTGGTCGGTGAACATGACTGATTTAATATGTACAATATACAAAGCCATACAAACACAAAAATTTACATTTTAAGACAATAATTTAAAACTATGTTTAGTTAAACTCATTGTGACGACCTGGTTTAATAGCAGGAAACTACAGGTGAAAATAATGTAGTATAATTACAATGAATGATGATAAAATAACATAATTTGACAATGTACAGCATTACTCCTAGTATAGAGTGCAGGTGGAACGGATACCACAAAAGGCCTTGAAAACATTGATTTCCTCATGACACTTTATTTGTTTGTTTGTCGAGAACAAATTTGATTGAATCACATTTCAAATGTGGATCCGCCAGATTTTTGCTTTTTTGACTTAATCGAATCAAGCCGACACATCAGCTGGATAAGACAAAAATTGGATTTGGGGCGGGCAGTATGTACAATGCCTTGCTGTGTTTGCAACCCTCCCGGTATTCCTCAATGATCAAATCACTACCCGGAAGTCAATCTAATGTCACCATATTATGGAGGATCTCAAATGTCTGCGAGTGAGGCCTGAGGAGGAACCGCTGGTCTATTCTTCGCAGAAGACTTTTCTTCCTCTCCAGTGACATACAAATTTGGATGTGTACCAGCTGCATTGTAAGATTTCTTTTATTTAGAGATGCAGCTCTTTCTAGGCTAAATATACATATTTCACGAGGTCTTGAGTCGGGTGGGGAAAAGCCCTGTGTCGAGAAGCTCTGCTTCATTCAGCAACACATCATTGTACGTCTGCACTTTATTAAGCTTTTCTCATCATATCCATCACCACAAGTGACCGTTTTACTGCTCAAAATAAAACTGCACTTAGGGAAACCACTTTCAGTTGTTCACCTGTATTCTCCTGCGATACTCTACAACAGTCACTCAAATTTAACACAATTGTTACCATGTATGATTTCAATACTATGAACAACAGCTAGTTTGCTTTTGAAGGAAACTTAAAAAAAAATGCATATGCTCTGTTGTTGTTCTGTTTCCGTCCCATTTGTTCTCAACATCAGTGAAACTCAGGGATTGCTTTCAAGATTCAAATAAAGGTTTGAAATAAAATATTGTAGTTACAGTACGTGTGTAAGCATCAGGTTTTTATTTATCTGATTTTGAGTGTTATAAATCTGATTCCACATGACACCTAATGCTGTGGTCATATGATCAAATGGATGTAAAAACGTCTGTGACAATTCCTCTGTGACACACGCAATATTTAAGTGACATCTTCATAAAATGCTGACACAGAGGACAGGACATGATGCTTACTCTAAACCTTTCTCCCTCCTTGCTCCTCTGAATGATTACCTTGACTTCTCAATGGATCTGGAGGGGTTAGCATGTAAATCGAGGATTGAAGACAAAGAAACTTTCAAATCATTAAAAGAGAAAGACCTGTTGTGGAATGGAATTTCTTTGTGGCTATGTTATGTGTATGTTTCGCTCTATTACATTTTTCGGGCCATATTCTCCCATGTGCAATAGAAAAAGGCGCTTAGCTGCGTGCTTTTCTGGCTGCGTGGATTATCCCGACCACTTAAATTTGTCATTTCCGCACCCTCAACCCATATAAGCAACCTGTGTGGAACAACTCTAAACTGTGGGCGTTCCCTGTCAAAACTGGCCCTGCGCTCATGCTGCACGCATTCTCCAATAGACGTAGGCACTTTTCTTCTTCTGCACTCCAGTGGCTGTAGTAAGTCCAGCGCCCCATGAAGGTGAACCATTATATTGCACATTTTGATTCATTTAACTGCCCGGCAACGGCCGGGATCCTGGTGCATAACAACTCACCGACGCTCACCGGCTGCCCAGCGGCTGTAATGTGTCCCAACCACATTACGCCAATGGCCGAACGTTGGCATATTAATTGCCCAAAAATATCAGCACCAGCAAAATCTTTTGTCGCCGATCTGCTTTTCTGCTTCAAACATGCTATGGCTTAGAGTATTTTTGAAGGCGTATGATTTACACTGTTATAACAACTACAGTCATCGTAATGGCGAAATGGTAGGTTAGACATTGAATAATTTGTTTTTTATTTGCGTCAATGTCGGTTATCAAATACGTTACAGTGACTCTCCCGCTCTGTCTCCTTTATAAGTGTTTACAAATAAAAAAATGAATAAGAACTGTTCCTTCATACATTTTAAATACAAATTTAAACAAATCTATCTAAACATCCATCTTCTTCTTCGCCGTGGGCGCGTTGGAGCCTATCCCAGCTATTTTCGGTCGAGAGTCGGGGTACACCCTGAACTGGTCGTCAGCCAATCGCGGGGCACATAGAAACAAACAACCATTCGCACTCACATTCACACCTATGGGAAATTAGAGTCTTCAATCAACCTACCATGCATGTTTTTGGGATGTGGGAGGAAACCGGAGTGCCCGGAGAAAACCCACGCAGGCACGGGGAGAACATGCAAACTCCACACAGGCTAGGCCGGGATTTGAACCTCAGAACTGTGAGGCAGATGTGCTAACCGGTCATCCACCGTGCTGCCCTCTATCTAAACAAATTTATATAAAGTATTTTGTTGTCTTAATAGGCTACCTAATCATTTAATACTGTATACCATATTTGTTGTTGTCATATACGTAACATTAAAGATCCATATACATCTCTCTATCAACATGAATATGTCTCAATAACATCTGATTGGCTTTGTTTACAGTAACCTTTCCATGCCGAGGTATGAAATACAGGCAATGTGACTGGTGACTGATCATATGTCTGCCTTCTGGCTCAACGTGAACCACAATATTCGGCTGTTGGATGTCATCTTGATCTCAGACATGACATTAAGCGCTTATCTTCATTCACCTCTTTTCCCACGTCTTCCATTCCTTTGGGCAATGTTCTTTACCCTTGCGCTCATATTCACATCGCACAATATTTCTGAGCATCCACTTTAAAAAAACATAATAAACAGTATTCTTAGTCATCCTTTTTTTTCTTTGACGAAATCCACATTGGAGTTTAGCCCTTTAAGGACCATTTGGTGTCAATTATTTCCCTTTCACTTTTTTAAAAAATAATTCACCCCTCTCAGTTGCTCCCTGACTGTCTCCTTAAACACACACACGCTATAACCTTAAACACACACACACACACACGCACGCACGCTATAACCTTAAACACACACACACACACACACACACACACATTCATGTATTAAATATTTGGTGTGAGGTTTTGCATAATGCCCACAATGGGTTATAGTGTACCATACAGTATATACATTAACAGATTTTGCCAAGCTTGTAGCATTCAGTTTCAACATCCGGATCAACATTATTTGAAATAGCTTGAGATACTCCTGAAATAGAGAGGGGTGGGGGTGAAATACTATACAAAATTAGTAGAACTATAAAACTATTCATCCATCCATTCATTTTCTGAGCCACTTCTCCTCACTAGGGTCGGGGGCGTGCTGGAGCCTATCCCAGTTGTCATCGGGCAGGAGGCGGGGTACACCCTGAACTGGTTGCCAGCCAATCACAGGGCACATAGAAAGAAACAACCATTCGCACTCACAGTCATGCCTATGGGCAATTTAGAGTCTCCAATTAATGCATGTTTTTGGGATGTGGGAGGAAACCGGAGTGCCCGGAGAAAACCCACGCAGGCACGGGGAGAACATGCAAACTCCACACAGGCGGGGACGGGGATTGAACCCCGCACCTCAGAACTGTGAGGGTGACGCTCTAACCAGTCGGCCACCGTGCCGCCATAAAACTATTCGTGTGTAATATTTTTGTTTAACAAAGGAAAAACAACTTCCATGGCCACTTTGAGTAGACCTTTTTATTTATAGACAATTTAATTTTTGGGAAAATTTCCCCACTTGATTTAAGAGAAAATGTTTCAGTGGATGAGTTCACAGTGACATCAGTGGTCTCCTTGGTTATATCTCCTGTGATCACCTGCAAAGGCACACCATTGACTTCCAACTCATACACGTACATTCTTGAGTTTGAGTTGATTCTGGACAAGGGACCTTGAGCAGACACTAAACAAAAATCAACAGCAATCCAAATAATGTAGAAGCTGATGGACTCACATTTCCCACAACAAGAACCATCAAACAAAGCTTTGCAGAAGCTCAAACATTTACAGAATCTGTTCAATAAATATGATATTATAAATAATTATTATAATAATTAAATAATATAAAATAAAACATCCGTCTGAAGTATATTATTGTTACATGGTATATTTCAACCCTCACTGATGGTGTAGCGGTACACTCGCCTGAGTTTGGTGCAGGCAGCGTGGGTTCAGTTCCCACTCAGTGATGGTATGAATGGTTGTCTGTGTCTATATGTACCCTGTGACTGACTGGCGACCAGTTCAGGTTGTAGTCCGCCGTTCACCCGAAGTCAGCTGGGTTAGGCTCCAGCGTCCCGTGACCCTAACCAGGATAAGTGGTGTTGAAAACGGATGAAAATGAAAATGGTATGTTGCAAGGTTAAATAATCTCATTATCTTTTTGGGATTTATTGTTACGTACAGTAATCTTTCCTATATCAATTTAAAATTGAACACCTGTGTTGTTATGGCCTTACATGAATCAATATCATGTTGTGAAATGACAACTATACAAGTGCCATATTTTCTCACTAACAAGTTTTGTTTATTTAATATACCACTTAACTGACAGTGAATGCATTTTAATGTTGATAATAAGACTAGGCTACTAGGCTACTTTGTGTGTATGTATGTATTTTTTCCCCTTGTGTAGGGAAATTATGCATTTTTTAACCAACATGTGTATGTTTGGCATTATCTCCAAAACAAGCATTTAAAGTAACCACATTATCCACAAATGGCAGGAGTCCCTTACAGTTCATACTAACCTTAATTACAAACTGGTCTTATAATTAGCAAAATAAAAAAATACAACTCAACATTTTGTAAAAACATTTATAGTTTTATTTAATGTATACAGTAGATGCAAACAAATGTGACAATTTGTGCAAATCTTAGCATTGACATTGGGGAGTTCTTAAGTTTGCTTGTATTGTTCTGTCTGTTGACTTAGAAAAGAAGACACAAAAAAGATGCACTTGTATGTATTAATTAGGTATTCTTTTGAATTGCTTTAACATGACATAAATTCATTAAAAGAAAAAAAACACATAAGTTAACATGAGCAAAGTAAAAGGAGTTCCTCGTCCCAGAAAAGGAAGCTTACAACAAACACAAATGTGACCTGACTTATCTCTCATCTGTCAGGCATTCTGGGAACAAACGCAATGACCTGAATGATATGTAGGAAGTTGAAGATTGAAATATTGTGAAAATATTCACTGACCAGCTTGAACATTGCGACCACTTGCAAAATTGAATTGGATCCAATGCAAGAGCTGTATCAAAGAACTTGCCTTTACAAAGTTAATCATGCTCAGTTTAGAGTGACAATGTCAGAGAAGTATTTATTTAACAATGTTCATTGTTGTGGATGTCGTTCGCAGTGGTGTAGAACTGTACTGCAACATATCGAGGTTTATCTAATATTTTGCTTGTATCATATTAGCTGCATGGGTAAAAATATTAACTTCGTTTTGCTTTCACTTGTTTTCAGTGAAAGCTAGTGCTTTTCACTGAAATCATTCAAATAAGCAACAATGGACATACAGTATAAGGAACAAGGATGAGATTGTCCAAGTGGTCAGTGTTTTGGCTTGTAGTTCTGGTGTGGTTTGGCTCCTGTGAAATGTCAATACTGTATGTGAAAAAGACTGTCACGTGAATCAGAGTTGCCGACCACATTTAACATGTTTGTCTTTCGTTACAGGCGGCACGGTGGCCGACTGGTTAGAGCGTCAGCGTTCTGAGGTGCGGGGTTCAATCCCCGGCCCTGCCTGTGTGGAGTGTTGCATGTTCTCCCCGTGCCTGCGTGGGTTTTCTCCGGGCACTCCAGTTTCCTCCCACATTCCCAAAACATGCATGAATTGGAGACTCTAAATTGCCAGTAGGTGTGCATGTGAGTGCGAATGGTTGTTTGTTTGTATGTGCCCTGCGATTACCCCGCCTCCTGCCCGATGACAGCTGGGATAGGCTCCAGCATGCCCGCGACCCTAGTGAGGAGAGGAGAAGCGGCTCAGAAAATGGATGGATGGATGGATGGCTCAGAAAATGGATGGGTGGATGGATATATATATATAAACACGCAAATTTCACATTTCAAAGTATAAAAACATTTGTTTTATTCATTTGAACACAGTCTCAATTTGACTAGAATGTAATTGCTGTCTGTTTGCATAATATTAAAAAGCTTTAAAGAGAGAATTACTGTCAAGCGTCTTCTAATGGCATTAATTGGTTGTACAGTTGTACTGTTTTCGAATTTGTGAAGCCTGGCCTACATAACATTTTTATCTTGCATTTAATACACTCTGTCTTGGGGTTATCAATGTATAGTGCCATCAAAAATGATCAAAATTATTTTTTTCTATATGTCATATTAGATTTTTAACCACATTTGCACTTTTTTTCTCTGTGTGCTGCGATGACACATATCCAAATTGCGCAAAAACCCTGAACTGTGTCACTTTAATTTAGTAGTATACTGTAAATCCAGCCTAACAGGGTGAAAGGGAGCTCTTGATTGAAACACAATTCCACAGGTTTATTTTGATGGTTATAGAAAGGATCCAGTTAGTGAGCATAGTTCCTGTGTGAATCTAATGAAGAGGTTATTTTCCTGGCATGCCACTCTAACACTGTATGTAAACAATGCAAAAAGCATCTCTGTCTTTATAAACACCCTGGTTTTCTGCCCTAGGGGGTATCCTAATGTGCTGGTGGATTGTGACACCAGCTTGCCAGAATCGCACCCAAGGCTATAGCTGCAGGGAAAGAAGAAGAAGAAGAACCACCTTTTATTGTCATGAACATGCATGCATGCATGCACACGAAATTTGTTCTCTGCATTTAACCCATCACAGTGAACACATACACATGTTAGTGCAACACACTGGAGCAGGGGGCAGCTGAAGCGCCCGGGGAAAGAAACAAGCATGTCCCTGTCACCTCTGACCTGAGGGACTGTATTTTTTTCTCTGGGGAAAAGTAATTCTTCACAGTGTTTTGAAAGGTCCAACTAACAGTGGCTCTTTGCATGCCTCCTTTTCACAAGCAATATAAGGTTTGGTTAATAATAAAAAAAAATCAACATTCAAACGAACCTACAAGGCAGTTAAGGACAGACCTGGACAGTACATACAGTGCCGTGATAAAATACTGGCCCCTTCTCAAATTCTTATTTATTTTTGCATAGTTTCCCCACCCTCGTGTTTAATATCATCAAACAAATATAAATATTTACATTGAAATTAACATTGCAAAGAAGAACTATGCAACAAAGTTGGAAAAACAGTTTAGCGCTAACGACTCTGAGATCAGTGTGGCATGCATTCCAATCACTGACCAATTACAAGCGACAATCCCCCCAAGCTGAGAACAATAGCATATTAGCCAACGACTTGAATACCTTCTACTGCAAATTTGAAAAGGACACTTTCACACCCCACACCCACCGAGCCACACCACCGACCACAATCACACCTCTGACTTCTACGTTAATCATCCACAAACAGGATGTGACGCATCTTCAAACAACAAAAGATTAACATCCTGCCTCAAAGTCTGCGCGGACCAGCTCACTCCAGTCTTCACAAAGATCTTCAATATATCTCTGGAACTGTGCGAAGCACCATCCTGTTTAAAACGCTCCACCATCATTCCAGTCCCCAAGAAACCTGGAATCTCAGGTCTAAATGACTACAGGCCTGTCGCCTTGACATCTGTGGTTATGAAGTCATTTGAAGGTCTCGTGCTGGACCACCTCAAGAGCGTCACAGGTCCCCTGCTGGACCCCCTGCAGTTTGCCTACCGACCGAACAGGTCTACGGATGATGCAGTCAACATGGGACTGCACTTCATCCTAGAACACCTCGACAGTGCCGGGACCTACGTGAGGATCCTGTTCGTGGACTTCAGCTCAGCTTTCAACACCATCATCCCTGAACTCCTTTTCTCCAAGCTTTTCCAACTCGCCTGCCATCTGCCAGTGGATTAACATCTTCCTGACGGGCAGGACACAGCAGGTGAGGCTGGGGGAGGCCACCTCATCCGCACGCAGCATCAGCACTGGGGCACCCCAAGGTTGTGTCCTCTCTCCGCTGCTCTTCTCTCTCTACACAAACAACTGCACCTCAACGCACCCGACTGTCAAACTCCTGAAGTTTGCAGATGACACCACTGTCATCGGCCTCATCAAGGACGATGACGAGTCTGCATATCGACAGGAAGCGGAGCGGCTGGAGCTGTGGTGCGGCCGACACAACCTGGAGCTGAACACGCTCAAGACTGTAGAGATGATCGTGGCCTTCAGGAGGCATCCTTCGCCACAGCTGCCCCTCACGCTGTCCAGCTGCCTTGTGTCAACCATCGAGACCTTCAAGTTCCTGGGAATTACAGTCTCCCAGGACCTGAACTGGGCGATCAACATCAACTCCGTCCTCAAAATGGCCCAGCAGAGGATGTACTTCCTGCGGCTTCTGAGAAAGCACGGCCTGCCACAGGAGCTGCTGAGGCAGTTCTACACAGCGGTCATCGAATCAGTTATGTGTTCTTCCATCACAGTCTGGTTTGGTGCTGCTCCAAAAAAGGACAAACTCCAACTGCAACGGACAAACTAAACTGCTGAAAAGATTGTCGGGACCCCTCTACCCACCCTTGAGGACTTGCACGCTGCCAGAACTAAGACAAGAGCGTGCAAAATCCAGATTATCGCACTACTAGTCACTTTAAACTTCATACATTCCTTGAAGTGCGGCACGGTGGCCGACTGGTTAGAGCGTCAGCCTCACAGTTCTGAGGAGTGGGGTTCAATCCCCGGCCCCGCTTGTGTGGAGTGTTGCATGTTCTCCCCGTGCCTGCGTGGGTTTTCTCTGGGCACTCCGGTTTCCTCCGACATCCCAAAAACATGCATGCTAGGTTAATTGATGACTCTAAATTTCCCGTAGGTGTGAATGTGAGTGCGAATGGTTGTTTGTTTGTATGTGCCCTGCGATTGGCTGGCAACCAGTTCAGGGTGTACCCCGCCTCCTGCCCGATGATAGCTGGGATAGGCTCTAGCACGCCTACGACCCTAGTGAGTAGAAGCGGCTCAGAAAATGGATGGATGGATGGACATTCCTTGAAGTCTCGGCACCCTTTGCACAATGATCATTGCACCGGACTATTGCTATATTAGTTATTCAAACTGCTCTCAGTGCTAGAAGACTGCATCTTTTTGCAAAATTGTCAACAAAAAACAAACAAACCCAAAACAAATTGTACCGGCATTACCAGATAACTAGCAACCCTTTATTGCCCAGTGACCGTTTTTGTCAATGTCTTTATGTCTCAAAAGTGTTCTCTGTCAATTGACTGTCTGTAGTCATACTAGAGCGGCTCCAACTACTGGAGACAAATTCCTTGTGTGTTTTTTGGACATACTTGGCAAATAAATATGATTCTGATTCTGATTCTGATATCTGAAAAACCTAACCCAAAAAAAAAAAACGGGATTTTATTTATTAAGGAAAAAAACAACAACTATTCAAAGCTACCTGGCCTGGTATGGAAAAGTAATGGCCCCCTAAAAATAATAACTGTTTGGGCTACTCTCAGCAGCAACAACTGAAATCAAGCATTTTCTATAGTTGGCAATTTGTCTTTCACATCTTCTTTTGGACAAATCTTTCTTGCAGAATAGTTTTAATTCAGCAACACAGGAGTTTTTTTTCAAGCATGCACAGCCTTTTTAAGATTATGCTACAGCATTTCAAACAAATTCAAGTCCAGACTTTGTCTCTAGGCGACTCCAAAAACCTTTAAAAAGTTGACTTCTTGCTCGTGTGTTTTGGATTGTTGTCCTGCAGAATTCAAGTGCTCTTCAACTTGAGGTCATGAACTAATGGCCGAAGATTCCACTTCAGGATTTTCAATGAAAGAGTACAATTCATGGTTCCATCAATCACAGCAAGTTGTCCAGGTCCTGAAGGAGAAAGCAGCCCAAGACCATCACTCTACCACCACCATGTTTGACTGTTGGTATGATGTTCTTTTTCTGAAATGCTGTGCTACGTTCATGTCAGATGTAACGAGATACACACCTTCCAAAATGTTGAACTTTCCTCTCTTCAGTCCATCTAATATTCTCCCAAAAGTCTTTTTTTCTGCAAAAGTAAGACTTGTGTACATATGGAATTCAAGTTTTTAGTTAATGTAAACAGAGTAATATTGGATATAGGTCTCTTGGATATAGGTCAATTGTTAAATTGCTCAATTGGAATTGGGCACTGCAAATTCTTGGACTTGGACCAAGTACCCTTGAATACATTTTCTATGGCTGTCAACCTTTTTAATGAGGCTATTTTTATGTGATACCCTATCAATGTGTGCACAGCCATTGCCAAACTACTTGCAGTAATGGCCCATACAATTTCTGTCTTTTCACAGAATGTTTCAGTTCACTTCCTCTGTGGAGTGTCAAGGTATTTTCGCTTTCACACTTGCTCCCGAGTATGTACCCTCTACATTTTGGTAATCAAACGAGGTCCTTACTCCTATTAAACGCTAATCTTTTATGTTTGTTTGTTCCAATAATTTTTTTCACATACAGATTGTTTTCTGGAAGGCACTATAAAACAACATATGATCAATACCAGCCTGCTGCCACGGCTGAATTGCTCTTTCATTCCCCGTGGAACCTTGAATTGATATCCGACTCCCAGCCAAAATCCCAGCAATACACACACACAACACACGCACGCACACACACACACACACACACACACACACACACACACACACTAAAATGCAATCTCCCACACACACATTGTTACCTACTCCAGTTGACACAATGATAATGTGCCAACTGACTGAATATTGATGGGCCACTTTAAAGTATAACAAAAGCACATAATTACATGAAAGAAAAGGAAATATCAATCAAACTATCAAACTCAAATCTACATTTTATGTGTGTGCGTATCTCTCTCTCTGTGTGTGTGTGTGTGCGTGTGTGTGTGTGTGTGTGTGTGTGTGTGTGCGTGTGTGTGTGTGAGAGAGAGAGAATAAAAACTGTTGTCTACAACTGTTTATAGGTGCCGGGCATCAAAATGACTCGACTAGGGCATCTGAAGTGTAAGACAATCCTCCATCTGATTGGAAAAAAAGATCCTGTAGAAATCATCAAGGTTGTGAAAGATGCTCTTCAATTGTGTTCCAAAAACTCATACGCCTCTCCTTTCCTGCCATTGGCACAGGTGACTCATTTTTACCCCAAAAGCATGTATTTTTAAAAAAAATTTCTAAGACCTGCACCATGCATGCACATAATTCTTTACTCAAAAAAAAATAAATAAAATAAAACAGAGAAATAAGAAATATATTAACAGCTAATAGGAATTGTCCATCTTCTGTTAAATATTTATTTTATTTGTGTGGTCATGTTTCGATCTTATCACATATTGTGAAAATGCGTGTAATAAATGATTTATTTATTTATTTTTGGTTAAGGTAATTTAAATGCAAGGCAGGTGGCGGATGCCATGTTGGATGCAATGACTGATGTGTTGAATTCAAACACTGAAGACAATTCGTATATATTTTTTTAAGTGTGAATGTTTAAATATGACATTTTTTTCCTTTTAGGCTTTCTGACTGGGGGTGATGAGCCCCCCCCCAAAAAAAAGAGTGATTATTTTGGATGGATGGATGGCATCTTTGGCCTTTCTGCTGCAGATTGCCAGCGCATTGTTGAGATTCAGAAAAGCATTTACGTGAACAGAAAAAATGAAAGTAATCAGACCGAGGCTTCACTCACCGTTGAAGGGCTCAGCAATAATGTGCTCAATCTCAACAAAGAGATTCTTGAAATGCTGAGGGTCAAAGATGAAAAGGAGTGCAAGAAGAAAGTGGAGCTGGTCAGGACATTGGTAGACTGGCAGTATCAATCTCAAGTGCTTCACTTTCAAACTTTTGATGTGATGACAAACTTTCAACCTGAGCATTGTGTAGGAAGCAAGTTAATATAAAAGTCAACATAAAGGGTCAAGATTACACCGTCATCATGCCAAATGGACCTACAACAGATAATCAGGGACAGACTCTCAAGATCAAGCAAATTGACAAGTTTAAAGGTATTAAATTATTAAATGAAATATTTCTTCTTGTTTTGATTTATTTTTTTATGAGTAAATAACAGAAGAGCAACTGGTCAGCTGTTGCATCAAATGCGAAAAAAATAAAGTGCACCTTCATTTTAGTATTTTTGCACTGCACATTTAAAGTTCAAGTGATGAGTAACATACAGTATTTGTTGATAGATGATCTACCTGATCACAGGGATGACATGCCAGGCAACACCTCAAGTCACAGAGTCACCATCAAGGCTGGTGCCCAGAGCACACACAAGTCCTGAACCTCTTCCAGGCCACATGCAATTGGGTTGTCAATAAGGTGTTCTGCATTCATGGATATTAAGAGTATTGCTATTAATGTTTCTAAAATGTTTGTTGTTATACCCTCTCATAAGGAGTAGACATGTTTAAAGTGTGGTCCAAGATACAAAATTTGATAAGTATGTACCGGTATTTGATTTATAGTTTGAACACCATATCTGCCACTGCTGAGATTTATCCGTCTGCATAACATAGCTTTAATTCAATTTTATTACATGCATTACAAAACATGGAAAACTAATTCAGAAAAGTCTCAAACGCAGTTGCCTGAGATTGAGAGGATGTAAAATCCTGTGCCGTGGAAGAGTCTTCAGATCATGAAGGGGGCGGGGGGGCATGAAACAAAGCAACAGTCATCAGATCATTGATCACATGGCACGTCACAATAATGTGGATGCCATTAATGCATATGGCTTCAACAGGTATTTGGCTGGGAAGAATGGTTGGTGAGTCATCTCTGCATAACATGTACACTAATTAGTAGACCGGTTATCACAGTGGTTACTTTGTAAAGTTTTGATCATACTCAGTTTTGAGTCTTTATAGATATACAAAACAACAAGAAATGTGGAAAATCCTGGAAATTAGTTCAACATTCACCTATTCTATTTGTATATTCTGAGACGGCATAAAGTATTTCTTGACTTATCCTGATGCCTTTTCATATTGATTTATTTTGAGTTTGACTTGTAAGAGGACACAAATTTGCATCGACAGTTGAGTTGCTACAGTATATTAAGCGCCTATTTAGACCACTCTGGCAACTCTTTAATAAACAAACATGAATAGCGACAAATATAAAATTTTCTGGTGTTATTGTTCACCTTTGGACATTGAGGTTCCCTGACTGCAGTCAGAGAGAGAGATGTTCACCCATCCACATCCACATCCACCTCCATATATTAGCCGTGGCCCAATGGTTCACATCATTGCCTGCCACTGTGGGGGACCTAGGTTCAAGACCCTGATTGGACCATCCGCCAACATCCCCTGTACTCACGGCTGTGGTGTCCTTGAGCAAGACTCACCGATACCCCAAAATGCTCCCCGGTTGCTTCAACTGCCCCCTTCTCCAGTGTGTTCCACTAACATGTGTGTGTGTTCACTGTGATCGGTAAAATGCAGAGAACAAATTTTTTGTGCATGCATGCATGTTCATGACAATAAAAGGTGATTCTTCTTCAGATTGCATATGAATTGTTCTTGTGTGAAGCCACTGCTGACTGATTTGACCCGGCAAGACTGAATGGACAGCCGATAGTTACTTTCTCACGGAAGTGTTGGCAACATGGCACCAATGGGGAAAGAGTACATACCACTCTCCTTGTGAGATTCACTTACCAAAAATATATATTTATTTTTTTGGTTTCCAAATGAATATTGAATGGATCTTAATGACAAAACCCCTAATTAGGATTGTTCAATCAGCAGATATTTACAGGGTGCACTTGGTACATTCCACTGTAATTGCTACTGGGTCCATCATGATTGAAATTACTATGTCACTTAAAAACCTATCTTTGTTGCTTCATAGAGGTATAACCTGCTGTAGACCTAACAAAGAATTAAGACACACCTTAAAGTTTGTTTACAATGTATTCAAACCCCCAGAAGTCATTGCAAGTTAAACAAACCATCTATCATTATGGAAACAAAATGTGCTGTTGGCAGCCTCATTTTAATTAATGGGGTTTTAATGGCTGCTTCTCTGAAGTTCTGTTTAACTTTAATTTATTCATTGAGCCTCACCCTCAGTCACACAAATTCTCTTATTACTTTCTCATACGATACTACATAGACAGCGGAAAAGCTGGGTTGGTTCCAGTGAGCATGATTCTCATGTCAATGTGAAATGGGCTGAAACTGATCAACAAACATAATTTTTCAAAGTACAATGATGCATTTATGAATGTCTTTATGAGTGTTTGTGCTAAACTGTTTGAAGTGGTTTCCAGATTAAAACAGGGAACGCCAGTAAAGGCACATTTAAATCAGGTTTTAATAAGTGTAGCGTGAGGAACAAAGCCCCCATATAGGAGACAACGATGAGTTGAATGACTACAGATCTTTTGCAATCGACTAGAATGTGATAACCGTCGAGTCGAAGTCGATTAATCGATGATGTCATTGATATTTTTTTCAACACAGTACAGCGGTCCCTAACCTTTTTTGCACCACTGTCCGGTTTTAAATAAGTTATTTTCCTTTTTTTCATCTTGACATTACTCCCTAGTGTGTGTTTGCTATATTTCGCCCTGCTCTCTCCCATTTGTTATTCTTCAGTTTTGCGTCCTCACTTGTTTTTTGTCTTATTAGTTCTGAGTGTATATTGTTGTTTCCCCAACTTTGTAGCCTGTACTTCTTATTTGTGTTTGTATTTTATTATAATAAAGCAATATGGCTCTGAATATACGCTGTATGATACGTACTTCAGACCACCTAAAGTATTATTCAATTTTGGATCAATATCAAATAGATTGCGGCAACAGGTTACCAGCAAATGTGACAAATGATAAGCGAAGTCGTGGCACTCCCATTCAGTCCTGTTGTGAGCCAAGTAAACAACACATATATCACTCTCACACACTCTCTCCCTCTCTAGCTCTCTCTTGCACTGCATGCTGGGAGCCTGAGTAAGCAAAGTGAAGTAAAAGTAAAAGTGGCGGGAGGTAATGAATAGGAGGGCACGTGTGGCGTCTCTCCATGTGGAGGGGTTACCTCCCTTGTCAATTAAACATGGGGTGAGAGTGGTGTCTGATACTTAGTATACTGTAGGACAGGTTCTCCTGGCAATAGGAGAACAGATAGGACATGGAAATAGAAACTAAATAGAGAAAAGAGAAGCGAGGAAAAGCTAGTCTAAAAGCAAAGTTATGGTTGTTTCATTCTTGGAAATATGTTTCTGTCATCCTTGTCTTTCTTTTTCTTTTCGTAATGGAAAGGTTAAGGGTGGGAAGTTTAAATATAAATGGTGGAAGCAATAAGGAAACGCAAGGAATGATTGTTGAACTTTGCAGGATGAAAAAAATAGATGTGCTATTTTTAAAAGAGACACACAGCACAGTAACCAATGAGGCAGACTGGGGAAGTTTTTTTTAAAAATAATAATGGCACTAATATTAGTGTAGTGGTAGCTAATATTGTCTCACAACACCCCAGTTTAACAAATATTTCAGGATTTAATGTAAAACAGGGTAGCATTCAGGTAATTCAGGCAACAATTCAATACACAGCATTTATTTCTATGAATGTATATGCCCAAATGGTAATGATAGCTTAAAGTTATTGAAACAGAAACTCAGAAGAACCTCATTTACTTTCAGCATCTATGCTGTCTGTTATCGTTACAGAAACTCATCTTTTTTTTATTTTTTATTTTGTCCTGTTCGCCTGTAAGGTCAAGCAGAAAGGAAGATCTGCATCCCTTTTACGTTTTACAGTTTTACTGTGTCACAGTGGACTTTTTAAGCTGCCACCGTGGTTTCTTTGTATTCTGATGGATGGCCAAGATGGCGCCTACCAGTGTGGTCGCCTCGGTAACGCGCTCTCTAGTATTGTTTTTGTTTTTGTGTTTTTCGTCCGTCTTTGGAGACCTTACACGACTCACTTACACAAGGAGAGACCTGCTAACCATCAAGGAGGCTACTCCGGACTTTCTGTCACCAACTTTCGCAAATCTGCTCAGTTTTTTCCCCAGAGTTACTCACCGGAGCGGCGTCCGCGGTTTTCGGCGCATGGAGACGGAAGCGGCGCTATAGAGGGAAACGGGCCGGCATTCAGGTGAAACTCCGCAAGAGAGGAGACAGATTGAAGTTCCCATTGATCCACCTCGCGAATGTACCCTCCCTACCCAACAAAATGGACAAGCTTCATCTTCTGTTAAAGACCAGTAAAGACTTCGGACATTCCGCGGCCATGTGCTTCACGGAGACCTGGCTTTGCGACGCTGTACCCGATGGCGCCGTCATGCTTCCCGGCTTCCACATTCATCAAGCAGACCGCGACATGGAATCATCGGGGAAAACAAAGGGTGGCGGGATATGCCTCTATATCAACGAAAAATGGTGTACGGACGTCACGGTGCTCAGCAGTGGAGTCGCTATTTTTAAACTGTAAACCATTCTACACGCCACGTGAGTTTGTATCATTCATACTGGCTGGAGTCTACCTACCGCCTCAAGCTAACACGAACGCCGCAGCGCTAATGCTCGCCGAACAAGTCAACGAAAAAACACCCGGACTCACCCCTCATTATTCTCGGGGACTTTAACAAAGCTAAACTCAACCACGAACTCCCTAAATACAAGCAGCACATCGACTGTCCTACCAGGGAAAATAATACTTTAGACCACTGCTACACTACGGTAAAAAACGCATACCGTGCTATACCTCGTGCAGCCCTGGGCTCGTCTGATCACTGCTTAGTGAAAACAGTGAAAAAGTGGACCAATGAAGCCAAGATGGAACTTCAAAGCTGTTTAGACTGCACAGACTGGAGTGTCTTTGAAAATTCAGCTGGCAGCCTGGATGAATATACGGACACTGTCACATCCTATATCAGTTTCTGTGAAGAGGTTAGTGTACCAACAAAATAATTTCCCACATTCAACAACAACAAGCCGTGGTTCACTGCTAAACTTAAGCAGCTTCGCCAAGCTAAGGAGGACGCATATCAGAGCGGGGACAGGGCCCTGTATAATCGAGCTAGAAACCAGCTGACGAAAGAAATTAACATTGCAAAGAGGAACTATGCAGCAAAGTTGGAAAAACAGTTTAGCGCAAACGACTCTAAATCAGTCTGGCATGCATTCCAATCACTGACTAATTACAAGCGACGATCCCCCAAGCTGAGAACAATAGCACACTAGCCAACGACTTGAATACCTTCTACTGCAGATTTGAAAAGGACAGTTTCACACCACACACCCACCCGGCCGCACTCGCGACCACAATCACACCTCTGACCTCTGCGTTAACCATCCATGAACAGGATGTGAGACGCATCTTCAAACAACAAAAGATTAACAAAGCGGCAGGCCCGGACCATGTGTCCCCATCCTGGCTCAAAGTCTGCGCGGACCAGCTCGCTCCAGTCTTCACTCAGATCTTCAATAGATCTCTGGAAATGTGCGAAGTTCCATTCTGTTTCAAACGCTCCACCATCATTCCAGTCCCCAAGAAACCTGCAATCTCAGGTCTGAATGACTACAGGCCTGTCGCTTTGACATCTGTGGTCATGAAGTCCTTTGAACGTTTCTTGCTGGACCACCTCAAGAGTGTCACAGGTCCCCTGTGTGGACCCCCTGCAGTTTGCCTACCAAGCGAACAGGTCTGCGGATGATGCAGTCAACATGGGACTGCACTTCATCTGAGAACATCTCGACAGTGCAGGGACCTACGCGAGGATCCTGTTTGTGGACTTCAGCTCAGCGTTCAACACCATCATCCCTGAACTCCTTTCATCCAAGCTTCTCCAGCTCAGCGTCTCACCTGCCATCTGCCAGTGGATTTACAGCTTTCTGACGGGCAGGACACAGCAGGTCAGGCTGGGGGAGGCCACCTCATCTACACGTAGCATCAGCACTGGGGCGCCCCAAGGTTGTGTCCTCTCTCCGCTGCTCTTCTCTCTCTACACGAACGACTGCACCTCAGCGAACCCGACTGTCAAACTCCCTGAGTTTGCAGATGACACCACTGTCTTCGGCCTCATCAAGGACGGTGACGAGTCTGCATATCGACAGGAAGCGGAGCGGCGGGAGCTGTAGTGCGGCTGACAAAACCTGGAGCTGAACACGCTCAAGACTGTAGAGATGATCGTGGCCTTCAGGAGGCATCCTTCGCCACAGCTGCCCCTCACGTTGTCCAGCTGCCTTGTGTCAACCATTGAGACCTTCAAGTTCCTGGGAATTACAATCTCTCAGGACCTGAAGTGGGCGACCAACATCAACTCCGTCCTCAAAAAGGCCCAGCAGAGGATGTACTTCCTGCGGCTTCTGAGAAAGCACGGCCTGCCACCGGAGCTGCTGAGACAGTTCTACACAGCGGTCATCGAATCAGTCCTGTGTTCTTCCATCACAGTCTGGTTTGGTGCTGCTACAAAAAAGGACAAACTCCGACTGCAATGGACAATCAAAACTGCTGAAAGGATTGTCGGTACCCCTCTACCCACCATTGAGGACTTGCACGCTGCCAGAACTAAGACAAGGGCATGCAAAATCCTCTCTGACCCTCCGCACCCCAGTCACCAGCTCTTCCAGCTCCTTCCCTCAGGTAGGCGCTACCGATCAATGCAAACTAGAACTAGTAGACATTCCAACAGCTTCTTCCCTCTTGCGATCAACTTCTTAAACACCTAACCTATAATTCCATTACAACAAGCTGGCAATTGTTTGACTTGAGTTCGTTGTCACATTTCTGTGGGGCCAATTATGTATTACTCGTGCACTCACTGTAGTTGTCTCTGCATGCTGCACTATCTGCATATACTGGCCACTCATGCCAGAGTAGCATCTGCTCCATTTGCACACTGATTGAGGAGTATCTGTAACATTTGCACAACCAACATTGTCCCAGATTATCGCACTACTCGTCACTTTAAACCGCATACACTCCTTGAAGTCTCAGCGCCCTTTGCACAATGGTCATTGCACCGGACTATTGCAATATTAGTCATTCGAACTGCTCTAAGTGCTAGAGGACTCTGCATCTTTTTGCACAATTGTAAAAAAAAAAAAAATGTACCGGCATTACCAGATAACTAACAACCCTTTACTGGTCAGTTTCTTTTTGTCAATGTCTTTATGTCTCTAAAGTGTTCTCTGTCAATTGACTGTCTGTTGTCGTACGAGAGCGGCTCCAACTACCGGAGAAAAATTCCTTGTGTGTTTTTGGACATACTTGGCAAATAAATATGATTCTGATTCTGATTCTGAATCCACGCAAGGTGTTTTCCATTATTTTCCATCTAGTGCTAATTTGTTGTGTAATTTGCACCTTTTTTGTAATTGAACAATTTTATCAATAAAGGAGCTGTTAAAGGCAAATGTCTGTCTGTCTCTCTCTCTCTCTCTGTCTCTCTCTCTGAATGTGGACAGTAGAAACTCCTGCAATTTTCTGCATATGCAACATAGTGTCATAACCACATAAAGAGTATAATTAGCTGTAAATGATGAATGAGCAATCCTCTCACATTTCCAAAACCCATACTCGGAAGACAGCAAAGTAGACAGTGGCAGCCCCGGAGAGAGAATTCAGTATACTATACCTGTTGTTGAGTGTTTCCCTCTATGATCATTCATTATACTTTACCTTACAGACCTTAGTTCTGTGATGCCACTGCATAACGATACCTGCGATGGTGAGAGAAAAAATTTTTGACACCTAAACTGGAAATATACTGTTTGCAATGTAGAAAAGTAGTACACGTCTCTGTTGGCTGTACTGCTGTGCAATACTCTTGTCTAAAGCAAAAGTCAGTCAGCTGTTTAGTGTGTAACAGGTTAATGTGCGTAGACTCATCTCACAGGCGCACACAATAATCCTCTCTCTGCACATTTATCACGAGTCCGCCATGCGTGACCCAAGTTAAGGGCGACATACACAATGTGTTTTTTACTTTACAGAATTTAACTGACTAAATCACTTTTGCTTAATTCCAAGAACATGCATGTTTGGTCAATAGAAAACTAAATTGCACATAGGATCTGTGTGAATGTGAGTGTGCATGACTGTCTTTGCCCTGCTATTGGTGGGGTACCAGTCCAGGGTCTTGGCCAAAATCAGCTGGGATAGAGTTCAGTTCACCCATGTCCCTGATGAGGAATGTGGTGTAGAACATGGATTGATGACACTTATGAATGTTATGAAGTACGATGCATGGAGCCTATCAATTCATTAAGACTCCCTCTCCTCACTTCTGTTTTCACTTCGCCTACAGTCCGCGTCATCAAATGGTGAGTCAATTTCTTTTATTTTGTCTTATTATACAGCAGTTTACTTATTGACTACATGTATGAAATTAAAAGGTTACTTAAAATTGCCAGTAGAGTTAAAAAGCTACAGTTTGATGCGAGACTGGATTTCAATTACGGTATTTCGGTATTCAACTCAAATGGAAAACACTGTTTTGAAATTAAAACAAATTGGAAGTCACAGGATGTTCTGTGTTTGACAACAGAGATTGAACTTTATGTAAATGTTCTTCAAAGTCAACACCCCCAAAATCCTTGTAAAAAGTTAATTATTTTAATAGGCGGCACTAAAGTTAGTTGCTCGCCTGAGGAATAAGTTACTTTCACCTCAAGCTATCATGAGTACCGGTATGTTTTGGTTGGTTCTTTCAGTGTCTAAAGACCAGCCGTCTGCTTATCAGTTTCAGAGTTTTCAGTTTTTCCAGTCAAAGGAAAGGCATTTGGTGTGTCGCACATATGGACACAAAAATGTAGGCATGTGTTGTTTTTTTTCTTCTCCGAAATAATCTCTTTTACTGTCCAGCACTACAACACACACCACATTAGCAACAGCATACTGCCACATGTGATGACAAAAGCTGGACATTGTCTACTGAAGGTTACGCAACCTGTTTTTCTGGGTTTCAAAGACACCATAGCTGTCTCAGGTGCCTTTATGAACTTCAACAATGATTTTCTATAATTAGCCACTAATAAATTACTATAGTCTATGCACATAAACATAGTCAGAATAATAATTGTAACAACTTGATAAATTAAAAACTTAAATAAAATACATGTGGTAGAAGGCATTGACGTTACTAATTCACTTATGAACCCCAAATTGTTTAACAACATTGTTACACTGTGTCCCACAGGTGCTTCCTGTCTCAGCTTTGATGTATACAGGCCCCCCATGTCCAGCATCAGGCAATGCAGCTGCCCCTTGTCAGCATGAGTCAAGTCCTACCTGTCATCTGCTTGTGTAGTTTGAAATTCTGTGTAGACGGAGGATTGGAATCAAAATAGAGGCGACAAATTCCTTGTGTGTTTTTGACATACTTGGCAAATAAAGAGGATTCTGATTCATATTCTGATTCTGAAAACTTTTACCACAGCATGGTGGGAATCATAGACTAGACCTAACCATGAGCACATTACATGTAATGTACCTTACGAGCCATTATTGAATACAATGTCTGTGTTGTTGCATGGTTTATGCATGCCCATTAAAACCACCTCACCAGGGTGGTGTCCGGGAGGCATCCGAATCAGATGCCCCAGCCACCTCATCTGGCTCCTCTCGATGTGAAGGAGCAGCTCTGAGATCCTCCCGGATGACCGAGCTTCTCACCCTATCGCTAAGGGAGAGCCTGGACACCCTGCGGAGGAAACTAATTTCGGCCGCTTGTATCCTGGATCTTGTTCTTTCAGTCACGAACCACAGCTCGTGACCATAGGTGAGGGTAGGAACGTAGATCGACCGGTAAATCGGGAGCTTCGCCTTTCGGCTTAGCTCCTTCTTTACCACAACGGACATATACAAAGTCTGCATCACTGCAGACGCCGCACCGATCCACCTGTCGATCTCCCGTTCCATTCTTCCCTCACTCGTGAACAAGACCCCAAGATACTTGAAGTCCTCCACTTGGGGCAGGATCTCATCCCCGACCTGGAGAGGGCACGCACCCATTTCCGACTGAGGACCATGGTCTCAGATTTGGAGGTGCTGATTCTCATCCCAGCCGCTTCACACTCGGCTGCGAACTGCTCCAGTGAGAGTTGGAGGTCACGGCTTGATGAAGCCAACAGAACCACATCATCTGCAAAAAGCAGAGAAGCAATACTGAGGCCACCAAACCGGACCCCCTCTACGCCTCGGCTGCGCCTAGAAATGTTGTCCATAAAAGTTATGAACAGAATCTGTGACAAAGGGCAGCCTTGGCGGAGTCCAACCCTCACCGGAAACGAGTCCGACTTACTGCCGGATATGCGGACCAAACTCGTACAGGGACCGAACAGCCCGTATCAGGGGGTTCGGTACCCCATACTCCTGAAGCACCGACATTGACAGGCCCGTCAATGTCGGCCCATTAATTTTGAAAGTTTGTTAAAGTTCACACAATGATATTTAAAAAAAACTACTGAGGTACATGCCACATCTTCTGGACATTACACTCATATCTGATTTGTTCACATAACACAGAAAATCCTTACATTCCTTTTCATCAGTCATCCCACCTCCACTCCGAACACAAAGACAACAGCACACGGCAGTTAGACTTACTTAATGTCTGTAGGACCTAGACATTCTCCAGCTACCCCATTCTTTTGTCAACACTTAATTGAATTTCTGAGTACTATGGCGTGCAGCACATGCAGACATACCAAAGCACACACAACCACATCCGACTGCTTGTGTACAAGAGGCTGAACCTTCCTGACAGGCCTGTCTCAGAAAGGGAAGCAATGAGAGGGTGGGAGCGCAGACAAAAGTAAAGGAATGATAGTGAAAGAGAGACAAGACAACATGATAGAGTGAAAGAATCTTAACAGGATGCACGACTGACAAAGTGAGAGAACGAAGGAAAAAGAGAAAATGTCACATGAGGGAGAACGAGTTGGCAGACAGCAGCTGGAGGGCACTATCAAATCAAGTGACACATAAACTCATATCAGCACAGCACGGGGAGAGCGATGGAGCGGGTTTGAGGCAATAAAAGAATGGGACATGTTTAGGAAACAGATAGACAGGGTATAGGTGTGAGAGTAACCTGAGGAGACAGCAAGTAGGAGAGAGATAGAGAAGAACATAGAATGACAGATGGCGAAAGATTGGGCAGCTATGATAGACCCTGTCGAGAGTTGAGTTTAGGACAGGGGATTAGGTTTGTAAGGTGTGGCTTCAAGGAGAAGGGTTGGATTTGCATTGCAGGCACGAACGGCCAACTCCAATTCCGTGCCTAAATCTTTTTTGTTGCTGATTGCTGAAATCGAAAGCGCCAGTCAAAGGTTTTACCACACTTTCTCATTCCATAGAGCAGGTTTGTATAAACTTGTTCCTCAAAGCAGACAACCACAGGATTCCGCCTTTGGCTGTTGCACATCCGAACTGGAATTTAAGGGAGCCAGAAATCTGAATTGTGTCACTTCATCGACCACCATTTAACCATTGAGATTCAGAATTGAGATGAAGAATCTTTTTTTTTTTTGAGTGTCCTGTGTCATTGCCAGACGAGCAGCAGCACCAGTGGCAAGTTACAGTTGAAACATCACCATAATCACTATACGTGTAAGACATTTCGGTTTTCAGACTACCGGTCGGGTAACATAAAAACAACAATCATAAACATGGACATACAGACACTCTCTCAGTAACAATCATTGTACAATAGACTAAAGCAGCAAACACACAAGTCGTCATGAATGGGCATAAACAGTAAGTGAATAACGGTACAATTATAGAAAGCAGTGACATGAAAATTATTTATAATCGTTATGAATAATAATAAATAAAGTCAGAAGTGTATGCCATCAAGTTCTCCATTACTGTATCCCTCATAAAGTGCTCAGTTAGACAAGCTCCTTTAGTTTTATGTCAGTTTGCAGAGTGTTCCACTTGCAGCGATTTTCAACCAAGTAGTGTAAATCCCTCCAAAACAAGAATTACTTACATTAAGAGATAATGAATACAAAATTCAAGTTTGGACAAGCAAATGTAACGCTAATACATGATTATAGATTTTTTAAGGCAAATATATACAGTGTAAGCCTTTCATCCATCAGTCTATAGTCAGCTGCCTCTTGTTGTCCTGAAAAGTGCTATGTAAGAGTAATTTATTATTACTATTATTATTATTTAGTAGTAGTAGTAGTATCTCTCATCCAACTAACCTTCAACCAGTTAGCCTTTAATTAGCATTGCTCAGTCCAGTTGGCTGCTGGGCAGCAGACAGCCTCCACCTAGTCAGAGCCTAGCCAGTTAACTTCAAGTCGATACATTAGATGTAATGTAATGTAGATTTAAAGTGACATTTAAATCCATGTAATTAAATAAGTACCTTTTGGCTAACGGATGAAAACCAACTGTTTTTAATGATGACCTGAAAGTGAAATACAGTATGTGTAGTGGCTTACATGAAACATGTTCTCCAGTATCCTTGCATAGCACTGACCCATCTCTCAAATATATTGTGTTGTACTATATATTACTCTGTTGCTAGGTAACTTTGATGAGACATGTTCTTTGGGGCTGATGTGCTCTTCAGGTTCCCCGCTGGGCAGACAGGTGTCCCTGCATGGGTTTGATTATTCGACAGGGTGTCGTGGCAGTTGTGACAGTGTGATGCCAGTCGAAACAGGAATCAAGTATGAGATGATTATTACCACATGTCGTCTCTTCACACTTTTCTTTTGTTTCACTTCATTCTGTCCTCTCTTTGAGCAATCTTTTCTTTTTTTGCACTATTTCACATTGCTACTCTATTTAACATTTTCTCTCACTTATCTCACCTTCTCTTCAACGTGTGAAGGTCCTTCCGTCCCGCTGCTCAATAGCCTGTGTACACCTGTTTATATGTGTTATATTGCTGGTTTCATTCATTATGTAACTTCACAAACTCTCCTCCAAAAGTGTTGGAATAATGAAGTCAATCAATTTATTTTTGCTGTTCATTAAAAATGTTATTGCTTGACATAAAAAAAATAAATGAAACTGAGAGGAGTTTTTTTTTTTCTAATGGCAAAACATTGGAACAAACATTTTTAGGGGTCACTCCATTCTTTTGAACTAGATGGACAGGACAAAGACTTATTTAGTTGCAAACCCTGTGCTTTAACCGTGGCCTCTTTCAGTTATTTTTGTTTTGTTTTGTGGTGTGACTCCCTTTAATCTCCTTTTGAGCAAGTAAAATGCATGCAACTTCTTTCGACAGTTGTTTTTTTTAATATACAATATTTCATTGATAGATACTGTATAGTTTTTGGCTACACACGATGCTGCTGATTATTCCCGCTGCTGTCCATATTCACTTCGGTATACTGTATATACTATCTACTGTCTATTGATATTTTCATGCATAGTAACTATTATTCAAGTAGAGTTGCCCAAAAAAAAAAAAAAAAAAAAAAAAAAACGGAATCCGCTCCAATGATAAAGCGGTACGGAAAATGGATGGATGGACGGAATCCCCTCCTTCTCAGTCTGATTGCCTAATGTTCTAAATATGCACATGAATCATTTTGTATTCTGGATTATTGATATTATTCTTTTGTGCTGCTACTGTCTGCTTTGCTGCTGTAAAACCTAAAGTTCCCCACTGACGGACTAATAAGGGCTAAGTTTATTATACTTTATTCCTATATATGATCTGTCCTCCCTAATGATATGGACAATGCGCCTCCATATTTGCATGCTAGAACAATGATTCATCTTCAGCCAAACACCCATTTTACAATCTGTAAACCATTGCCTCTATTGCATAAGGGTACATTTTAGGTCAGTTAGTACCACAGAGATTCCCTGCTTGCGTCAGTCTAAAATATTTTGACAAAGCACCATTAGACTTAACATTCTGTCCACCTTTCAACTGGTTAACCGCAAGCACAGTTGTGCCCATGGGCATTACACTTTTATTGCACAGGAAATTATTCAGAGGGAAAGTGAATAAGTAGAAGCATGCACAGCACACCACAAGAAGTTTTTGTGTTGGGTGAGAAAAGAACACTTCCTGAGAGCTTCATAGGACACAAGTGTCACATTGTTGGGCTGAAGCAGTGAAGCAGCATAAATCTGTTTTTGTCCTTAATGTCATTCTTCTCTTCCCTTCTGTTCTATATATTGTCTTTGTTTTTTTACCAAATGTGTGATGATCAGACCTGATTTAGTCCAGCTCTTATGTATACTCATCTGCTCCATCACCAGCACACAATTTGTTTATCTACAGCATATCTTCTTTTTCTCCTTCTGTCTTCCCCTCCTGTGGAGTCCTATCCCATGCTTGATTGTGCTCAGAGGAGAATCGGCAAGCATCGTTTCCTAATTACGAATGGAACATTGATGTTAATTTCTTTTGTCAGCTGGTTTCTGGCCCGATTGTACAGGGCTCTGTCCTCACTCCGATAGGCATACTCTTTAGCCTGGCCAAGTTGCTGAAGTTTGTTGTTATTAAATCGTGCAAAATGTCTTTGTTGGTGTATATCTGTATATTCATTCAGGCTGCCAGTTGAAGTTTCTAAACAGTCTTGGAGTCATCTTTGCGTCATTGGTCCAAATATTCACTGTTTTCACCACAGAGTTAGAACATTTAAATTTGTGGCTGTATGTTCGTATTAAGTGAATTAAACAGTGATCAGACGAGCCCAGAGCTGAATGTCGTTTTCCCTGGTAGGACAGTCAATGTGCTGCTTGTATTTAGAGAGTTTGTGGTTGCGTTTTACTTTGTTAAAGTCCCCCTTTGTTAAAGTGAATCTGGGTGCTTTTTTCCCCAAATTTGTTTACTTGGTCAGTGAGCGTTAGCAGTGCGGCGTTTGTGTTAGCCAGGGGGGTTGTAAACACCGGCGAGGATGAATGAAGCAAACTTGCGCGGCGAGTAGAATGACTTACAGTTCAAAAACAGCGACTCCAAGAATGTGTTTTGAGCTCCGTCATATCGGTACACCATTTTCCGTTGATATAGAAGCCTATTCCCCCACCTTTTGTTTCCCCCGATAGCTCAGTCACACGTCCACTCGGTGGAGTTGGAAGCCAGGAAGCAATACAGCGCCATCGGGGATGCGTTCACAAAGCCATGTCTCCGTGTAGCACAGGGCGGAGAAATGCCCAAAGTCTTTACTGGTCTGTGAGAGAAGATGAAGCTCATCTTTTTTTTTTTTTTGGGGTAGAGAGCGTAGATTTGTGAGGTGAATCGACAGGAGCGCATTCGGAATCCTCTCTTTCGTAAGCTTGACTTGTACTCCGGCACGCTTCCCTCTGTGGCGTCGCCTTCGCCTCCTCCATGTGCCATAGACATCAGCCGCTCCGCAGGTGGGTAACTCAGATTTGTGAAAGATGGTGAGAAGAAAATCCAGTGTAGAGTCATTAATGTTTAACAAGTCTTCCTTTGTGTAAGTAAGTCATGTAATGTCTCCAAAAATGAATGAAAAACAAAAAGACAGACAGCACTACACTGATGGTGGAGTGGGACACTCGGCTGATTTTGGTGGAGGCAGCGTGGGTTCAGTTCCCAGTCAGTGACGGTGTGAATGTGAGTGAGAATAGTTGTCCGTGTCTATTTGTGCCCTGTGACTGACTGGCGACCAGTTCAGGGTGTAGTCCGCCTTTCGCCCAAAGTCAGCTGGGATAGGCTCCAGCGCCCCGCGACCCTAACCAGGATAAGCGGTGTTGAGAATGGATGGATAGAGAGTACTACTGAGCCCGTTATTGAGGGGACCGCTCGGTTAGGTGCCATCTTGATCTCATTTTCTGGTAATACTCCCTGCTTTACTCCTTCCTGTTATTAGCTGCTCCTGTGGTGCAGGATTTATGGTCACCATCGGACCCCGCTCAGGTGGCACATTATATGGTGTCACCATCGGACCATGCTTCGGTGCCACGTGACGTGCGGCGGCTGCCGTTCGTCTCGATGGGTTGGCTGGGACTTCAAGCGGGGTCTCTGCGCCTCCATAGAGTTCAGGGTTGCGGACATCAGACTGGGTGGCCTCGACGGGCCTCGTGTTCTTGGCCTCACAGTTATCGTGCGTGTGAATGGCGTCCTGGACGGCAACCAGACTGGCCCCAATGGGTGTCTTTCGGTGGACTGATCAGCCTCCGGGTACTCTTGCGCTCATAAAAAACAAACAAGATATCTCCATAATTGAGTACTACCGGTCCATAGTTTTCAGTATTTGCACGTGTTTTAAGAAATTATCTTCAAACATGTATATTGAATTTAGAAACAAATCTCTGAATTCACTTTATAGGATCTTAGAGTGGAATTGGATAATTTCCAGCACCACCCCTGATGATCTCTCACAGCACACTAGCACCCTAGTTGGAAATCAATGCTGTAAAGTATAATGATGGTCCCTTCCATCTCCAAAGCAATTATGCATTCTTCAGTGGGGTTTCCTTAATGAAATCTTGCCACATAGCAGTCGCTCCAGCAAAATCAAGTGAGGCTGGGGGTACCTAAGTGTGCCATGAGCTAAATATTATCCCTCAAATTTAATTAGACTTGAGATATCTTTTGAGTCAAAATAATATTTACAGGATAAAATCTGTGTTTTTTCAGCTATCTGCTTTTTTTTTTGTAACCCTGCAAGACATTGCACTAGGGAGAAATATGTAATTTCACAAATACATCTCACAGTTTTGAAGAAGATTTGTGATTTTCAGCAATGTATGTTTTCTTATACACATCTAATAACATTCCTAAATACATTTGAGTGTGACCATTTAGACCAAAATAACTGCATTGTGCTTTCTGTTATTCTGCTATTGCATAATATAATCCGATTGCATTTGGAATTGTACAAATAAGAGAGATTAGTGCATATGGGCATGCAGAAACGACCCTCTTACCATGATTTCCACACGTTTTTCATGGATTCTGCCTCAGCTCATCGTATGACTGCTTGGAACTGTTAGTCAATCACGCAAAATCGTGTGCAATTTTCAGTTTGTCCTATCAGAGGTCACCACAGCTAATCAGTCGCATGATTTGTCTGGCAGAATATTTATGGCGAAAATCCAGACACAACCTACCCATTTTTTATCCAGGCTTGGAACCTGCAATGGCTGGGTATTGGGGCACCACAACAATACCTGTGCTCCAGAATCCGGCATGAAACAGTCTTAATTTACTCTGTTTCTGGCCAGAGGGGTCAGAGTACTGCTATCCAATGTTTTATAGTACATTTGACTTTAGTAAAAGCAGTAAGTTATCGTGATGTGAATGTACTCATTGTGAAAGTTGTTAAAATATTAGTTTCAACTGATTTGTTGACTGAGGATGTGTTACAATTTACTAGTGTAAGAACTTCAAGAAAAATAAAGAACCAACTCTGATATCCTACACATGCCACAACACTCTAGAAATTATTGCGGAAATCAGTTGTGTGGTTTATGTAAAATGACGAGTAGCATGTCATTCTTACACTATGCTGCTATGCTGAGTTTTGTGAGAAAACATTGATGAATTGCACAATTAAATAGGACATATTTTGTTTTCTATTCTTGTTGTTTTTGGTACTCCATGGAGGTATCTGTAAGTGTTGATGTGTGCATAACAAATTTGATGGACAAATCTTATCCAGCAACAATTCTTTTTCCTGCTTTGCCCCAGTTGCTTGGATTTATATGGATGGATTTATTTATTTTTATTCAATAATAGTTAGGTAGAGCTTGTTTATACACCCTATATACACACTGTATATAACCTCTGGAGACTAAAATGAGTTGCATCTTTGGAGCTGGTGCAATAGTCTGTAACCAGTAATGTTTAGCAATAATAGACATTGCTAATGCTTTTTCACTGCTCGTGCAGGTAGTCTATCTAGCCACTGAAGTGGAGCATAGGGACCGAGGAGGTTATTATCCAACAGGCAACAGATGTGCTAATTGTAGCTGCAAATGTGACATAAACAGCTGATGAGTACATAAATTGAAACTGAAACACATGGCATTGTAAATTGGTATTGTAAATTGGTAAAACACCCAAATATTCTTTCTTTCACTACTTCTTCCTGAGAGGCTCTCACTCCCCTTCAAATGTATATAAAAAGTGAGGTCAGTTCCTTTATTTTTGCTGTAGAGTGAAAACAAGAACAGAGACGAGCAATATTGTTGTACAACTGTCTGTTTCTTTAAATCACCCCAGCTACTGAATTGACAACTGACAATATTGTTTCACAGCACACAAAAGGTACATTTATGTTTTTATTTAGATGCAACATCTGTTTTCTGCATATTAGAAAACCCTAAATACAGTAGCTGTGGCGAGTAACTGTGCTGTCCCCGGGGAGCAGAGATGTGAGCACCGTGGTTAATCAAGCTGACTGGAAATTAACTTTACACCTTCCTAAAGGAAGCAGCTAAACATCTGATTCTGACGAAGGGGACGACATGGGACGTTAAAGTGTAAACATACGGTAAGCACAAGTCAGTAAGTTTTTTTTTTTTTTTTTTTTTTTTTTTTAAATAAAGATTGTTTCCTTTAATTTTGTGTGCACTTTTACTGATCCATAATTATTTGCATGTTCAATCCAAGGTGTCAAGTTTGTTATTGCTAGCTATTGCTAGCTCCAATTTTTCTTCTTATTTGGTATGTCACAATAATATTTTAAAAGCGTTTTACTCAACATAACTTCTCCATTCTTTTCATTTTCTATACTGCTTATTATTATGAGTTTTGTGGGTAACTGGAGCCTATACCAGCTGATTTTGTGTGAGATGCATTTTACACCCTATACTGGTCACCAGTCAATGGCATGGCAAATATTGCATTAACAAACAACTGTTGACACAACTGTCTCTCTTGCACCTAATCACACACCCATACAAACAAACATACACCGCTATATACTATTCACACTCCATGTTTGTAGCAGGGGTTTCTTTTTTAATTGACTGATTTTTTTAAGCAATTGAAAAACGATTGGCTGAGGTAAATCATTGAGAAATGCGTTTTTGTGGACTCTGAGCAAGAATGTAGGTGACATGACAGTTTGTATGGGTTACTATCCAATTTTAACATAATACAAATGAAAAAAGAAAAAAGCTACATTTGGAATCAAGATAAGAAAAAAAATTAAAAAACATAATTAAAAAATAGCCTGGATAGTATTTAATCACTTTCGCCAAGAAGGATGATTTGTAAACATTTTAATTTCTATCTTGCATCAATGGTTAACAATTATTTTGTTCTTAATTGCATAATTTATCACAGCCAACAGGGTGATTAGCACATCTCACTCACAATTCTGAGGTTTGGAATTCGAATATCAGCTCCGGCCTTCCTGTATGGATTGTGCATATTCTCCCCGTGCATGCAGAAGCGGCAGAACCGTGGGGGAGGTTCCGAGGGGCACGTCCCCCCCACACATTTTATCTGAATGCTCTTTTTTTTTTTTTTACTCTCCGTGCCCCTAGGCGTGTGGCAAAAAGTGCCCTTGGAGCAGGCAAAAGTGCCCTCAGAGCAGTCAAAGTGGCCCTGAAATATTTCGATCAGTCAAAATATGAAGGGGTTTTGATGTTGACCTGTTAAAAATGTAGCATTACTATAAAGGGAAATTCACATAAAAGTGTGAATTTAAGTAAAGTATTTTGAAAGGACTTTGCTATTAAAAACATATATGCTATGTATATATTTATTGCTGTGTGAGTTACTGATCCATGGTGCAAAAAATATTAGGGATCACTGATGTATCCAACTATTTAAAAAGATAAAGTATTTTATTTGCAGATACACCCCCTCTGAATTTGTTGTGCACAGCCTTAAACTAAGAAATCAGAGGTTTTACTGTAAACAGCCTCTCTTTATGGGAGGAGAGCGCTGGTTTGTGCTCAAGTAAATCGGACACATGCAGCACAAAGCATTAATTCATAGTAGGCATGCACACGCATATTGTTTCTATTTTTTTCCTTTCATAATCCCGGAACGCTCCTGTGTTTGCTCTTGCAAAAACACAAAAACAATGCAAATCTAGTTAATATGGGAGCGCGTTGTGACTGTAACGATAATTTTATAACACTCGTAGTGGATTTATTCAGCCAATTTTGAGTTCAACTTAAAAGTGTTGCTTGGCCAACAGCCATCAACACAAGGGAGGGGCTCTCACCCCAGGAAATACTTTCTCAGGACTACTTCTTCTCGCAGTATGCGCACAAACACACGCAAAGAAGCAGAGCTGTGATTCCAACTTCTACTGAAATACCACTGCTTTAGTCACACGACGTCATGACGACATGGCGTCACACCTCTTCCCTGGATCATTCAAAAGACAAGCCAAATTAAAAAAAAAATGTATGGGAGATGAATGAAGTTGTAACACTAAAAATTGTACCTGAAGAATCCATCAAGCAAACATTGACTACAGAAAGGTATGGTTGACGTAATTGAGTAATGAGGATTGCATTACCTAAGATTGGCTTTACACGGTGAAACTTTTACGCTTGCTTAACTCAGTGCAGGTTGCTAATTGAGTGAAGCATTTAGAGATTGCCTCGTGTCGTGATCCCTACTGGTGGATTGTATGTA
This sequence comes from Phycodurus eques, assembly GCF_024500275.1. Lineage (NCBI taxonomy): Eukaryota > Metazoa > Chordata > Actinopteri > Syngnathiformes > Syngnathidae > Phycodurus > Phycodurus eques. Next base: position 22,864,295 of record NC_084531.1, read on the forward strand.
CAACCCCAATTCCAATGAAGTTGGGACGTTGTGTTAAACATAAATAAAAACAGAATACAATGGTTTGCAAATCATGTTCAACCTCTATTTAATCGAATACAATACCAAATCAAGATATTTAATGTTCAAACTGATAAACTTGATTGTTTTTAGCAAATAATCATTAACTTAGAATTGTATGGGTGCAACATGTTCAAAAAAAGCTGGGACAGGGTCCTGTTTACCACTGTGTTACATCACCTTTTCTTTTAACAACATTCAATAAACGTTAAGGAACTGAGGACACTAATTGTTGAAGCAGATGCTGACTTTTGAACTTTGCGTCCATAGCAGTCCGAATGGTTCTTTTCCTCTTTGGTCCGGAGGACACGACGTCCACAATTTCCAAAAACAATTTGAAATGTGGACCCACAAAACACTTTTCCACTTTGCATCAGTCCATCATAGATGAACTCGGGCCCAGAGAAGCCGGCGGCGTTTCTGGGTGTTGTTGATAAATGGCTTTTGCTTTGCATAGTAGAGTTTCAAGTTGCACTTACGGATGTAGCGTATTTACCAATGTCAGTATTTACTGACATTGGTTTTCTGAAGTGTTCCTGAGCCCATGTGGTGATATCCTTTACGCTTTGATGTTGGTTTTTGATGCAGTGCCGCCTGAGGGATCGAAGGTCACGGGCATTCAATGTTGGTTTTCGGCCTTGCCGCTTACATGCAGTGATTTCTCCAGATTCTCTGAACCTTTTGATGATATTATGGACCGTAGATGATGAAATCCCTAAATTTCTTGCAATTATTCGTTGAGGAACATTGTCCTTAAACTGTTTGACTATTTTCTCACAAACCTGTTCACAAAGAGGTGAACCTCGCCCCATCTTTGCTTGTGAATGACTGAGCAATTCAGGGAAGCTCCTTTTATACCCAATCATGACACCCACCTGTTCCCAATTAGCCTGTTCAACTGTGCGATGTTCCAAACAGGTGTTTGATGAGCATTCCTCAACTTTCTCAGTCTTTTTTGCCACCTGTCCCATCTTTTTTGGAATGTGTTGCAGCCATAAAATTCTAAGTTAATGATTATTTGCTAAAAACAATCAAGTTTATCAGTTTGAACAAGAAATATCTTGTCTTTGTAGTGTGTTCAATTAAATATAGGTTGAACATGCAAATGATTGTATTCTGTTTTTATTTCTGTTTAACACAACGTCCCAACTTCATTGGAATTGGGGTTGTAATTATTCAGTCATTTTTGTCACTTTTGTTCTGAATTTGATGCGAAGAAACCTTCATGCAGACTTGTTTCAGCCTTCCCAATGCCAGAAGAATGGTTTGCACTCAAATCAAACTACAGGCTCTCCTTTCATCACTTTTCCTAGAGCTGTGTGCTTTAGCACCAAGATAACACATTTTTCTTGTCATTATTTTGTCAAGTTGGACATACAATTCAGAATTCTGAATCACCAGAACCACACATTTTGTTCTGAGAAAAGATATTTGACCTAACAACTGACTAACAACTTTCGATTGATCCTTGGAGGCGTGACGGTGAAAGAGAACAGAACTAAGTGCCCGAGTGTCTTGAACACATAGAAATGGTGCAGTGATGATGGTAAAGACTTCCCAATCCGATTTGACTACACGTCCATCTCACACTTTTAAAGCAATAGTTTGTAATTTTATCTGTGTTAAGGCATTGTTGTCACTTATGCCTAACCATAACCAGAACAATTTGTCCAAATTTGTCTGAATTTCCATATTTTCACAATTTTGTCAAGAACATTACCTTGTGACTGTCAAAACCATAATCGTTAATAAATTATGGCTTCAATATTTGTCTTTTTTTTTTTTTTTTTTTTTTTTACATCAACCTTGTAATGGCGGACACAGTTGCAGCCTGAATCAAAGTACCAGTATTTGCGATTTCGACATGCCATCATCAAAAATATCTGTGTCAATGGATTAATTTTAATTTTGCCAATTGTTTTCAAGCCCGGTAACAAACAAAAAAAAGTGAGTCTATTAAAGTAGATTAATGAGATCTCAAAATTAAAGCTCAGCACTCTATTTTGCAAAAACACAAAATTGCTCATAGATTGAATTGGATAGTTTAAGTATGGACAATAGTTTTGGTTTCTATTTTGTGCAATGTACTTCTTGTATGTCTTCACTTGCATGCTATTTATAGAACATATTTGTATTTCCTATATCCACAACTGCTGGTGAAATGATGCAAATTGTCCCATTGTAGGACAACCAAAGGTTATCTTATTTTATATTACAAATATTTATTATTAATAATAATAATATGCTTTTAACCTGCCCACATTCTGAAGTGACGTGTGGAGTGACATACTAATTAAGTTCCAGTTCAGACGCATGTATTATTTTATATATTCTATATCTCTTAACACATCATTATTGGCCTGTTATTTTGTTGTTCAAAGTTGGTTACTCTCCGAAAAAACTTGATTCCAATCAGACCTATGTGACAAGTGTACTGTATCACCAAATCACTTCTTTCGATGTTTTGCGACTGCATGACACGGTAGTTTCGGAATTAACATGGCTTTGGGATCGTCTCCACCTTCCAATGGCTTGTCACTCTGGCAATACCCTCAAAGGTCCACCTATTGTACTCCTTAACCAGGGTACCTATTGGGACCCTTACACTTTGTACACTGAGGGTACATATTTGCTTACAAGGGGTACAAAATCTAAGGGTCCTAAAATATACCCTTACAATTTGTACCCTTAGGGTACATATTTGCTTACAAAGGGTACAAAATTTAAGGGTCCAAATATGTACTTTGTTTAAGGGGTAAAATAGGTGTACCCTTGATGGTACTGCCCCAGTGACAAGTCATTGGACCCTTAAAGGTACAAATTTAGCACTTTTTTTCCCCTCACAGTTCACACACGAAAGCCTTGTCCACACACCGTGGGTGCAAATATTTGCTTACACTGTGAAACATCAGGAACAAAAAGTGTATGCACAGGGAACACAGCGGCACTAATGGATCAGCGATTGCGCAACGTGAATTTGTAAGGAATTTACAGCATTTGATGTTGAAATTATGTTTGCATGTTTTTGTTGTGGCATTGAAGAGAGGAGTTACCGGAGGAGTTATTGAATCCCTGGGATGCAAAAGAGCACTGCAACAACAGAACTCTAAAAATATGCACACCTGTATGTTTTTAAAATACTAATTACTTTGTAGAGGGCGTGAGTATATCATGAACATACTCTCGGGCTAAATGCTTGCATTGTCTGGTACCATTAAAAATGTAAAAAAATATTGTCCACTTGATCATATCGCATTACATTGGTGTGTAAAATTTAGCTTCTGTATGAGTGCAATTTATTCATCTTTGGGGGGGGGGGACAAACGTTAGTGTGCAACACCCTGTTATAATTTGAGAGAAAAAGAAGCCCAAGAAATTCAGTTACTTTTGGCTCTTTCTCGCCTAATAATGCTTTACAGCAAGGCTTTAATCTAGTGTGTGTGATGTGCTATGAAATGTTTCGTCCCCTCAGGCTCTGTTCTGCGGTGTATCGGGCGGCTCTCATTGCATCACGAGAAAGCATACATCAAGTTTGATAGATATGAATAAACATATTGGAACTATTTTAGTCTTTTTTTCAGAGCTCTGGATTGGTTTAACAGTTTCAAATAGGTCATTGTTGAAATTTAGTGTATTAGGTTATATCTGTATATGCCTAATTTCCCATATGCGCAATACTGTCATGTGATGTCGCATTAATGCGTGACTTCATTTGTATTCAAATCTCTTACAATTCATATCATTTACATAGGTTATGCATTCCTTGTTTTGGCTTGTCCAATCTAATGATACCATTTGGGCTATACTTTTGTTCAGTTCTTTCGGTTTTATAGACCATATTTCCTTGATATCTAGTTTCACAGTTTTAATAATAATAATGAGTGGCAGTCCATTAGCAGTTGCCCATCTCCATAAAAGGACACTAGAGTGCTGTAAAAACACAGCTTTCAATGCTGTTTTTTATGTACCGCTTGTGTGGGCTGTTGGGTGACATGCACTGTTGGCTTCGTGATATAATAACAGTGGACACAATATTCTGAACTTCAGCACTAAGACTGTCAACATGGCTGCATGCATCTTCATAATCTCTTTAATGGACTCTGTGGGCTGGATAGTGACATTTCACTCACCCACACTGAATTCCACGTGAACTATAAACATGTTGCCAACCTTACACTGACTTGCCATGTGCTGAGAATTGTCGTCTAACATAAACCAATTTGTTTCAGAAATCGTTTATTATATTTTTGAATAGAAAATGTGATCTTATAAAATATTATTTTCCACAAAAATGATTAACTGTTTCGAAAAGGTAGCTGTTGCCTGACGTAAAAAAAGAGCTTTCATAAAGCTTCTTAGTTCTGTGAGCAATAAAAATTGAATTCATTTTCAGACAATATTTATACAGTATGTCAAAATATCACTCTTCATTGTCTTATTCCTGCCAAACATTAACATTAGAATATTCCCTCTCAATACTGATCACCTTGAGGTCACATAGGGTATGACTTACTAAGATCCCAATTAACAGACGCTAAATTGTATGTTCACTCTAACAGGTTGCGTCCACTATTATTGGGCGTGTTGCACATGATCAACTAACCTGTTCACTCACAATATGCCACAAGTGTGTGGCAAATGCATGTATCCTGCGTGACTATGCGTTTAAAACTTGGGACAGCACACCTGAAAAACTGTTCAGGGAGAGGCCAGTACCAATCGTCACCATGCACTGAAATAACCAAGATGCCATGAAATGCAAAGGTGAGTTTATGTTTCAATGTCATTTTATCGGGTCTTTATTTTGTTGCACTTTTCTGGGCATATCTCTGTGAGTTTATGGCGAACCAACACATACATTTACAGGTTAAACAGCAGCAGTCATGGAAGTGCCTCAGAGTATCTCTTAGCAGAATGTAATACTAGCTTTAGGGTGACCAAACTATATCTGAAAGTGTTGGTGACTAGGGGTTATATACAGTCCAGTAAACCTGTCCAATTATTACTCCAAAATGACATTTAGATCCTGATGTCATTGAGTTGCTAATCACATGTTTTTGGCTTGAGGAGAAGGCAGGGTCCTTTTAGCAACAGAGGAATGCGCTGAATGATATTAGTCTGTCAACTCAATCGAATTAAATCGTTTTCTATTTCTGAATGCGCAGCTTTGGAAAGTGAGAGAGAACCAGAAAAGGGGGAAAAAGCCACGCTTGAGCTTTCCAGTTCACATTATCAAACTGGAATGACAGCGGGGAAGTACTCCACCGCACACGAAGAGGTAAATGATCATTTGCAAATACTGCAAATTCCCACCATGAAGAATCAGCTGCTGTGGTGGACCCTGAATGCGGACAGGTTTCCCCATTTGGCCAAGTTGTCCAAATGTTACTGTACATTGCCGTCCCGGCGCAGATACAACAAACTTGGGGTTATGAAAACATGAAACACAACCAATAATAAAACAATAATAATGACAATATTCTCTTGGTTCGAGAATTTCTCAAACACCCATGACCGGAGCTCCGTGATGAGACAGCTGGCTGTCGCTCGCTAGGCCGGAGCCAAGCAGCACTGAGCCAGCAGAGAGAGGGGAACGGACCTTCGACTCTTGTTTTTGTGATGGTGAAATTATCTCGGTGAATGTCAACTTTCCATGTCCTTTGTAGAACTGGGTCACTGTTTTAAACCGTGTTGAAATAAAAAGCCGAGTTGAAGTGCTGAACGTAAAGAGCAGGCGGACGGGACGGCACGCAGTGATGGCTGGAAGAGCTGTCCCTTCATCTTTAAAAAGTTTTTTTGGTTGTTTTTTTTAAATGAAAGTTCCTCTTTTACCCATTCACATTCTTTGCCCGCAGTCATGTCTAATGCCAAGCTGGTGAGGATAGTGATAGATGTCTTAAAAAAGATAGATGACTTTCACGATGAATTCAGAATGTTTCTGTGATGTTTATGAGAGCAATATCCACCCGAGAGAGGATGATTGATTACCTGGCTTACATCAGAATAAACATGTCACCCGACCTTATCCCAATCTTATATCTTCTTTTTCTAATTCTGCTTGCTTTTACCTCTAACACCTGCTCTATGTTAATTTCATATTGATGCCAAGAAAGCCTTTCATAAAATTCACAGGCATGGTCCCAATTTATTTTAGAAATGAGGCAAACAGTTGAGAGACAGCTTGAAGAACACAACTGTCACTGGGGCTTGTATTGCATCCACTAAGTCACTTTAAAAATGATAGTGAATGGAAAGGCTTGCATGAAATCCCAAGTATTAATAGGAGTAATTCATCGAATATATAAATAGCTCTTGAAGCATGGGTGCAGTAATATTTTTACATTCGTCACCCTCCAGCGGATCTCACAGGAAGACCGCCTACGTTAACCTCCGTGTGCATAAAGGTGCAGAGATGTCACTAATTAATCATAGCATACATTATATACCATAAAATTATGAGCAGCTAAATCTGATTATTTACCAAACTAAATAATTAAATCAACATGCTGAAATTAAAAAAAAAAAATACCAAATACCATAATATAGAGCACAATTCTATTATACATCACTAAGGGCAGTTCATGTCATGAAATGTGCTGGTATCTCTCGCTTTTAGACCACAAGGTTCAAGTGACACAAAATACTGAATTTTCACTACCATGTGACTCCCACTGTATCATGCAAAGAAAAAACACATGGTAACCTAAAATCCCAAAGTTGGAATTAATTATACCTATTTCAAATGCAGAACGATATCAAATACGACTTGGATACCCGCAAATGCAACGTGTAGCGTTTTAGGAGTGTGCACAGGTGTTTCAGATAGGAATTGCACAGTGGGACCAGAATATATTAATTGTAAGAGGACACGATGGTGACAATGGAAGAAAAGGGAGTTGCATGCATAGACCATAATTGCTTCTTTTGTCAAATACGTGCCTAGTGTTATACTATTTCAGTTACATTTGGTTACAAATTAAATATTGCCATGTATGTGGGTTAGATCAAACACAAACATGTCGAAGATGACACAACAGAGCTAATAGACTTTGTGTTGGAGTTCAGTTGTAAAGGCGGTGACTATTAATCATATGACCTCCCCCCACTAAAAAAGACACATGAAGTTTTGTCATTATGTTGTGGTTGCGCTTAAATTTTGATATACAGTAATGTTTCCGGCAGCCCTACAAGTTACACAAGGCAACATACAAAAACTGTAAGTGGGAAGAGGTGTAAATTCACTAGGATGAAGACATGCTATTTCATGCCAGCAGAGATGATCTAAGAAAAGAGAAGATCACCTCAGTTGTCAACACCCTTTAGCTAAGCACCCATAAATCCATTTTACAAAGGCCATGCTTTAAAGCTACAGCCGACCATCACTGAATTACTGCTCATAGTACGTGGTGGGGTAATAACAGCTTTGGTTTGGTCACACAGAAGAAGTGAAAATCTGCTTTTTTAAATTTGCTCAATTCCACCGCAGCAACAGACAACCCCGCTGAAACAATGAGGACACAGGATAATGCAACGGAGGAACAATGTACAAATTCCAATTCCAAGGAAGTTGGGACCTTGTGTAAAACAAATAAAAACAGAATAAAATGATTTGCAAATCATTTTCAAATGTTCAATTGAATACACTACAAAGACAAGAAATGTAGTGTTGTTTTTTGTGCCAATATTCCCTTATTTTGAATTCAATGTCTGCAACATGTTTCAAAAAAGCTGGGACAGGGGCAACAGAAGACTTGGAAAGTTGAAGAATGCTCAAAAAACACCTGTTTGGAACAATCCACACCTCAACAGGTTACTTGGAAACAGGTGAGTGTCATGATTGGGTATAAAATCCACTAAGGGCTCAGTTTTAAACAAGGAAAGATGGGGTGAGTTTCACCACTTTGTGAACAACTGCGTGAGCAAATAGTCCAACAGTTTAAGAACAACAGTGCATAATATCTTCAAAGGCTTGAAAGAATTTGGAGAAATCTCTGCACGTAAGTGGCAAAGGCGAAAACCTACATTGAATGCCGATGACTTTCCATTCCTCAGGCGGCACGGCATTATAAACTGGCAACAATGTGGAAAGGATATTGCCACATGGGATCAGGAACACTGTCCAACCATTGTCAGTTAACACAGTTGGTCGCTACATCCACAAATGCAAGTTAAAACTCTACCATGCAAAGTGAAAGCCATGAATCAAAAACACCCATAAACAATGCCAGCTTTCCTGGGCCCGAGCTTATCTGAAATGGACTAACGCAAAGTGAAAAAGTGTGCTGTGGTCTGATGAGTCCACATTTCAAATTGTTTTTGGAAATCATGGATGTCGTGTCGTGTCATAGAGGAAAAGGACCATTTGTATTGTTATCAGCGCAAAGTTCAAAAGCCGGCATCTGTGATGGGATAGTGGTGTGTTAGTGCCCATGGCATGGGTAACTTGCACATCTGTAAAGGCACCATTCATGCTGAAAGGTACACACAGGTTTTAGAGCAACATATGGTGCCATCCAAGAAATGTCTTTTTCATTGACACTCCTTGAACCGGGGCCCATTTCTTGATAGGGCCTACTGGTTGGTGTTTTTCCTCTCCTTATTGTACTCTTGAAATACTGATACCCTCTATAACATCCCTGTAACAGGCTGTGCGTGCGAGTGTGTGTGTTGCTTTGCACAGTGTTTTATTTATTTATGTTTTTTTTTTTTTTTTTTTTTTTTTTACCCAACAACAGCAACAACATGTCGGTGATATCCTGGTGAAGAACAGCAAGGGACAGTTCCATTAGTGTGTTCCATTTTATTTGCTCAAATTCTACCCAATTCTAGGTCAGATTGTTTCACACGTCAACAGCATTTCACCTCGTCTTTGGCTTTCTTTCTTTTGTTCTCTTTCTCCGCCTCCTCTTCCTCCTCCCTCTCCAGATGTCTCTCCTCTCATCACTCACATCCTATAGTAATGCCAGCCAAGGTGGTCACGCTGTACTGAAAAAGCAATCCGACTCCTACTTTCCATTGGTGCCGCAGCGTCTTTTGAACCTGATGGATGAGGTCCTCATTCAGGCATAATCAACAATATATTGTTTTCTGTTCTTTAATGAGAGCTAGGCTACATTTAGTTGTAGTATTATTTTTCCACATTTTAGAAAGTGTGCCTTGTCTGACTGTCACATTCTAAGACTATATCAGTGTTCTTTGTATATTATTTAATTACCTAGACTGTACCTGTTTTTTTGTGTTAAAAATGAGAATGTTTAATGTTTAAAACAGTCTGTCCAACTGACATATGTATATTACGTATATAATAACAACTTTACTGTATTTATTGTATGAATTTTTAATAACATACACACAGTTATCAGTTATAATGGTCTTTTCCACAGAGATGCACATTTAAAAATGTGTTTCTTTTATCAATCCAAAAATCTCATCCAGCAATAAAGACAACAGCAAGGGAACATTGTTCCAAAAGCTTGGAGGATTTATGACACCATTAATAGCCTCTTTTACCCAGAGATCTGCTTGTATTGTGAATGTTTTTGAAAAATAAATGTCTTCTCAATTCGCCTCCAGCACTAAATTCACAAGCATCAACTTAGTAGGCTGTTAAAAACAAATATATATAGTTCGGTAGAAACACAGCAGTGTGTTTAAAGACGTGAGTGAAGCTCAAAAGCCTTAGAATAGCTTGCATTAAGAACACAGCACATTCTATTCCCACTACACACGTGAATAAAATGTGTTTAAATTTGTTTTCCTTTACAGAAAGAAAATATTAACGATATTAGGCTATTGAAAATCTCTATATGAACTCATGCCACTCATCCTGGGCTAAAATAACAGTTAGCAGCTGACAGAAGTTAGTCAACTCCATGCAACACAGTAATGAAGCGGCTCTCAGAAACAGTAGTTATATAACTAAATATTTGTTCAGAAGTTCACAGGAAAGCAGCAGTCAATCATTCACGAATGTTTCAGTTTATACAGAAAATCTTTGTGAAGAAAAATATGCCAGCCTGATGGAAGGTAACATTCAATGAATGCTTCCTTTGGTATAGAATATGCAGTGTTCCTGAAGTATTTTTGTGCATTATAAAGACTTTGAGCTTCACTCACTTTATTCTACACTTATTATTCTGATTACACCTGCAAATGCTACTATGTATGAGCTGATATTTATACATCACAGGATTTGGATATGAAATATGCAGACCTTCCCTCAGTGTTCCATCAGCAAGTCAAAGCTACTTTCCCAAACTTGTTATTTCAACTCCCTTCATCTCAACAGTTTTATGGGGGATTACTCTATTTTGGATAAAAATGGAACTCATTTTTGTCTCATCGCCTGTCCCATACGGCTCTCCCTCCCCTCTTCTCTTTCCAACCCTCCTCTAATCCTATCTTCTCTCCTTGACATCCCTACTTTTCTTTTCTTCTTCTCTCTATTACTGCCCCATCTCATTCCCCATTTTTCCAATCCTCACCTCCCCCTTTCCCCTTTTCTGTATGACTGCCCTCCTCTCTCTGACGGTGTCCTTCATCATTTCGTCTTTGTGTCCCTCTCCCGTTTTGGTCTCCTCACTGGTTCACTCTCCTGTCTTCATTCTTCTCCTTGCTTCCTTCGTGCCTCTCCCTAACACATTCTTCTTTCGACTCACATCCCCTCTCTGGCTCAGCAAGGCCATCCACAATTTTGGCCTCATTCAATTTTCTCAGTATTTCTGCTTTTTGCTCATCTTCTCATTTTCTCATTGCCCTCAACTTGCGTCTCTTCTCTACCTTTTAATTCCTCAACTTCTCTAATCGGACTCACTCTCCCAACTCTAAATGATCTTTGAAAAAGAAAGAAAATCCCAATGAAGGGGAAACAAGCTGCTCGTTGAGTCTCTGACGTCGACTCATTCATTTATGTTTAATCTTTTGAGTCTGGTGGGTGTAAAACGGTCTGCCTCAGGCCCACTCACAACTCACAACTCACAAATGCATGCGTAGACAAGTTCATTGTGACTTGCCAGAGCATTAAATTACAGCCTCACCGTTACTGCTGTGGGGGAATCGTGATCATCTGCTCCGATTACAATCTTTTGTCCTTGTCTCCTTTCACCCTCCATCCTTCTCCTGTCTCAATTGTCCTTTATATTGATTGGTACTTCTCCTCTCTGAGTCATGTTGTCTCTTCACAGTATGTTTATATTTGTACCATTGTCATTTTTTTTTCATTCTGGCAGACTTTCCTGCCCATCACATGCAACTCTCTTCCTCTGTGGCCTAATTGCATCACGATTTCTCCCTTCCCTCTCTGCTGGTCTCCATTTCTGTCACATCCTGTTCCAAAATGGCATCCATTCACTTTGTCTTTTCTCCCAAAGCTATAAAATGCATAACCGTATCCTTTCATAACCTCTACCTCCTTATCCATTTTCTTTTTCGTCACACGTAGTCATCTCTCTTTGCATTTTCATATTACTACTCTGTACGCCAACTCCCTTCTTTTTGACTCAAGATCGCCATTCTCACTCTTCCTCTTGCTCTCTTCACAGCCCTCATCACCATTTGTGTGTCCGTGTCAGGTTTCATCCTGTCAGCAAAAGGTCAACAGCAGGGATTTCCCAGGGCATCACAGCTCGCAGCTCTAGCACTGTGCAACTGCAGCCTTATGGTGCATTTTAATAATAATAGCAACAGCACGCTTACCCCCTTTAATGCCACCATCTTGCATATTAAACAGAAAATAGCCAAAGGCTTGATAACAAAGGCCACTAGTACTGTGTGATTGTTTTAAAGACTTAGCTCAGCTGTAACACTTACTGATATCAGCTAAAGACTATGGCATGCTTAAAAGAAAAATACCTATGCTGTGGTATTAGGCTAAGTGGAGAACTATCCATGTGCTGCCTGCTGGGGATACTGTAACATCCGTTTTCCATACCGCTTGTCCTCATTAGGGTCAAGGATAACTGGAACATATCACAGCTGATATTGGGCCAGAGGCGGGGTACACTGGAATGGTTACCGCTGCTATCACATATAAGAATCAATTTCAACTCATTCACATTTAGGTACTGTAACTATCATTTTGTTTAAAACATGTTTTTTGGACATGAAAGGATATGTGGAAGACCAGGGGGTGAGCATCCAAACTTTCTCTGTGGGTGCAGTTGTAACACTTGCAATTTCAAGAACAAGTTAGGACTCAGCTTATGCTTAGTTTAGTCCTTAGTCTAAGTGAAGAAGAAGTGTCATAAAGCAGACACAGCTGAATTTGTGTGAGAAAAAAATATTTTGAGGTAAGAACATATTTTTGTTTGCGCAAATTATTTTTGTGAACATAACCAGCGTATCTCATTTTGATTATGTGTCTGTTTAGCTATATTTTATTCAGATTGTTCGTGGTAATGTTTTAGTTGTGAGCTGTAAGTCAACCTATCTTATTGCTAATGCACTCAGGGACAGTTGTAACAAACTTGTTTGGGCTAAGTTGTAACATTCATAAAATGTTTACAAATGTTGTACATACCACAAGCTAAATTTGACTGAATACATGAGTACAAATTGGATTTTTATTCAAAAACAATTGGCCTTACAATCCAGCCACATTTGTACTTCTATAAGAGATTGTCCAGTTGCAGCTCTTTCGACCACAAGTTCAGTTACAGGCCAAGCTTCTGCTCCAGCTACCGACCAAGCTACTCTAACTACTGATCAAGCTTCTGTCCCAACTACTGACCAGGTTTTACTTCAACTACCACCCAAGCCTCTGCTCTATCGACTGACAAGGCCTCCGCCGCAACGACTGACCAAATGTTTGTCTTCAAAATAAAGTTATTTAAATTGATGCGAGTTTTGTTAGCCCATCTGTGCCATTTTGCATTGTGTGTTAGCGTTAAGCTAGATGACTTCGGTAAGACAAAGTTAATGTGATTCGGTTACATAAACAACATGTCACTGTCTTTGTTTCAAGTTTAGTTGAGAGTGGCAGTAAAGAAATTTTTTTAAAAATGAAGCAAGCACTTGGGCCCTTTTTTGAGGAATTGTTCATTATCTGCCAAACTGCTCCCTGTTGGAAACTTCACTGCTACCATATAGAGTGCTCATAATTCAAATTGTTGCCCACAACACAAGAAAAAAAAAAAATGCCCGAACAATGGCTTGTATCTCTAAAAACCTTTACATTGGGTCACCACTGTATCACTGTACGGCACCCAAAATCAGACGGAAAATTGTGGCAGGGAAATGTATTTTGCTTTCATTGACCACACACTGTAAAGTGATGGTGGCAAGCCGGATCTGAGGAGTTTGAACCCTGTAGTCTAAACTGTCGATAAGTGTGAATGGTTGTTTGTCTACATGTGCCCTGCAATTGGCTCTCGCCAACAGTTAGCAGAACGAGGGCTCCAGCTCATCCGTGAATCTTATGAGGACAACCGGTATGAAAAATAGATGGCTGGAACAACAATATATGGTTGGACTCTATAAATAACGTTATAATACAGTATTTCCTCATGAAATCCGCAATTACTATCATGGTGGGGATCTCTGCATTAAGTGGTACTGAACAAACACCAAGTAAATGTAATCTGAAACTAATACGTAACATGAGCTTTACCACAGTAAATTGCAAATACACTGTTTAGCATGCAGTACATTATGATTTTAATGCACAGCTGGATAAGATCATAACTCAGAACATATGTTGCCGCAAAGCTGTAACATTGCATTATGCCTTCTGGAAATAACACAAGAAAGTAGCAAAATACCTTAACTTTAACTGTCTGCATTTTATTTTTTATACCTTCTGATAAATATTCGTCATATTCATCATATTCCTGATCTTATATGACAATATCCACAAAATGCAATCCTTTGCACCATGGAGTCACGGGGTCACCACCTTTTTGAAACAAAATGCTACTTTTTGGGTACTGATTTATGTGGAGGGCTACCAGTTTGATACACACTTCTGAAATTTGCTCAAATTACCTTTAATAATATCTTATTATTATATGTTAATAATAATAATTAACTAATAATTCATAGTTAAAGAAACTGATCATTTTAATGATTTTGCACAATAATTAGGAAACTGATATCAATATGCAACACTTTATTTCTATAAATCTCTGCCAGTGTTTACATTTTCAAATGGTAACTTCTACATCATTCCTAAAAAAAACAAAGTCCAATCACTGGAGAGCTATTTTTAGAACAGGCCCTCAGTCTACTCATGTGGTCCTTGGGAGTTAGCTGGTTCCTACGGGCACCACGTTGGTGAGCCCTAATCTAGAGCACTGTAATCAACTATACGGTGAATTTTGAGCATGAGGTATGTACTGTATGTATTGAGAAGGGGAAAAAAAGTTTTCTCTTATTATTAATAGCTTTATGCAGCATCTTACAGTATTTTGACAATTCTTGTATGTATGTATGTATAAAGTTTCATTTTGCCTTGCAACATAACATGAAGACATAAGGCATTAGGTTTATTTTGAATTCATTTCAGGTTAATGTTGAATTTATGCTTGTCTGAGTGGCGGCTCCGATAACAAATCTCTCTGGTTGGCTGCGTGGCTGTGAACACCAAGAGAACATTCATTACTTTGACCTTCTTTTCACGATACTGGCATGGATTCAAAGGTCGATGATTCCCAGAACACTTCGCTCTGGTTTGCCAAGAGTTCATTTGAGGCTTTAACAATTGCAGTGTGTTGCAGACTGGGCACAGTATTAACACATTTAGACTTAATTATGCCATGCTCAGCAAAAGATGCCTTTGGACATGTGTAACCAATACAGTACATGAAAGTCATATCAGATGTGGTAAATTAATGCATGTAAAAAAGAGTCCACTTCTTTTAAATTGGTGGTAAATTAGTTTTAGCTATGCTTCATTGTGTTTTCCTAACATTTTCGAGCATAAGTACAATAGAAAATTTACTGCTCTAATTGAACAATCTGTACATGGATCTAGACGCATTTTTAGCTCTAGGTCAGGATTTCTTTTTTACATTATTCTTATTTTCTTCTCATTTTATTGTTATGAATACATATACTGGTGGATACCATATGCTACATCACAGTTGGACTTGTCTTTCTCAACCTTTGAAATGAATTAAAACTGATAATTTTCACAACTATTCTACACTATACTACATTTAAATCTCAACGAGTGACCCACAAGACTGTTTCATTTTCAGATACCCGTTAAGTTTAGAACACACACCCAACTTTCTTTTTGGTGGTCACAAACGGCATGGCGTGCAGCTCTTTAATAAAAGATAAGATACGCAGTCACTGGCTGTCTTTCAAAGTGGAGAAACCATGTTCTCCCTCAACTTTCTATTCTGTGGCATCAAACTCATTACGTTCTGCCCTCTGGCTCAGATAGCCCCTGCTGTGGAAGTTCCATCTGTATTACTTTATACTGACAAAACAAACAGATACAGTGGACCCCACATATTTGCTGTTTGGTATTCCTAAATTGACCTATTGGCGTCTTTTTTTGGGGGGGGGACTTATACTCCATTAGTCATAGAAAAACCTTACTATTTGTGACTTTCTGTCATCGATATAATGCCTGTGCTTTGCAGGGAGATCATATGTTTATTATTCTACACTAAACTGCACTGCTACAGTAATTCTTCATCATCAGCAGCAGAATTATTGGTGTGTACATACAGGTACTGGGCGGCACGGTGCACGACTGGTTAGAGCGTCAGCCACACAGTTCTGAGGTGTGGGGTTCAATCCCCAGCCCCGCCTGTGTGGAGTGTGCATGTTCTCCCCGTGCTTGCGTGGGTTTTCTCCGGGCACTCCGGTTTCCTCCCACATCCCAAAAACATGCATGCGTTGGAGACTCTAAATTGTCCGTAGGTGTGAATGTGAGTGCGAATGGTTGTTTGTTTGTATGTGCCCTGCGATTGGCTGGCAACCAGTTCAGGGTGTACCCCGCCTCCTGCCCGATGATAGCTGAGATAGGCTCCAGCATGCCCGCGACCCTAGTGAGGAGAAGCGGCTCAGAAAATGGATGGATGGATGGATACAGGTACTGGACATTGTATATCTGCGTGCTTAGCTGTAAGCTGTACTATACTGTACTGTATTGTTAATTCTTTTAATTATATTAAATTGTATATAATTTTGTGGGAATGTCAATTCTTTTTGGAAATTCACTATTTGCAGCTGTCCTCTGCTCTTATCCTCCAGGAATAATGAGTCTAATGTATACGCTTTCCATGATGCCTGGTGAGGGTAAACATTGCGGCCTCATGTCATATATTTTAAAATTGCACTAAATACATTAAAACAAAAGCGGCACGTTGGACAACTGGTTAGCATATCTGCCTCACAGTTCTGTGGACCGGGGTTCAAATCCCGGCCCCGCCTGTGTGGAGTTTGCATGTTCTCCCCGTGCTTGCGTGGGTTTTCTCCGGGCACTCCTGTTTCCTCCCACATCCCAAAAACATGCATGATAGGTTGATTGAAGACTCTAAATTGCCGTAGGTGTGAATGTGAGTGAAAACGGTCCTGCGATTGGCTGGCAACCATTTCAGGGTGTACCCCGCCTCTCGCCCGAAGATAGCTGGGATAGGCTCCAGCACGCCCGTGACCCTAGTGATGGTAAGCGGTTCGGAAAATGGATGGATGGATGGACAAATTGATCACAGTCATAAAAGGTTGACAAAAGAGTGCTAACAGTAGTACTTTGAAAGTTCTAAATTTGAAGACCCTTAGGGGCCTGATTTACTAAGCTCCCAAAAAGCTGGCACAAAATTCTGTGTTCACAGATTTCACCCGCTGTTGGTGGGTGTCTTGCATGTGATTTGACAAGATTGCAATCTTTTAACATGATCCAAAATAGCACGCATAAAATTGCATGTTTAGTCACGCTAACAGCGGGACGATGGCAACAGGTGAAAAGGTGGTGGAGGCTGCCTTACTTAAAAGTGTTTTGCGCTTTAGATAGCTTTGATGGTTTTCACCATGAAAACTTGGGAGAGCACCGCAAGCACAAAATGTAATTTGAAGTTATGGAATCAGAAGAGGCAAACAAACATATTGCTGAGTTACAGAAATATATTGCTTTGATAATTTGGGGAAAGCAAGCCACAGCATTAAAGCCATGTGTTGTTTGACCTAATTTCGCCGCAAGTCCGTGGCAAATGGATGTATCCTGCGTATCCATTTAAAACCTGGGACTGCATACCCGAAAAACTGCTCTGGGAGAGGCCAGCAGCAATTCTCACCATGCAAAGAAAGGAGTTGCAAACAGTTTTGTCAGGTGACACTGTATGGCCTGACTCCTTCTTGTGATTGGCTCCAAGTCAGCCCTTATATCATTCAGAAGCTCCAAAGTTGCATTGGTGAATATAAAATATGCTGCAATATGTTTATTTCTGGGGTGAGTAAAATGTTTGCATGAAGTAAACAGTTCTTCCCACCTCTTGTTCGGTCTGCCCTATGCTGGCACTTCTGTGTTTGCCAGTTTGCACTTGAATTTGAGATGTGGCATTTAAAGATGCAAAACCAGCCAATTTTATGCGTTTGGTAGATGCAATCCTAGTTGTACCCAGTTAGTAGATAAGCCTCCACATCTGTTTGCATAAGCACTCCAGACTGTGGCCGTTTTTGCACGTGCAAACCTTGAGTAAATCCGGCTCTAAATGTAATTTGTAATTTGAGGAAAATGTCATTATGTGTGACGTCACAAGAGCTCAGTTCAGTTCTGTTTAACCTTAGACCACCACTGGTACCACTGCTACAAAAAACTAAATACTCCCCAGCATCACTCTTGAATATGTCTTCATTTAGGATAATAATAAACAAACAACATGACACATTTAGACAGCCTGTTGTCTAATTTCACCCTCATCTCTTTTTCACACTTCTTTTTATCATGAAATGTATCTTTTTTTCCACTTCTGTAAAATCTTGTTTTTTGTCAGCTTCTCTCGCTCGGTTTATCTTCGTACTTATTCATCCACTCATAACGCACAAGGCGACAGGGTACTGTAGCAGATGCAGTTGACGTTCTGCACCAATGGAGCATAAGACTGTAGTTAGCCTGCTTGGCATGAAACAGAATGCCTCAGCACGGAACAGAGGTGAGCACAGCAGGGCTGAGGGCTCGCTGGAGCAGCAGGAACATCTCACATACTCGTCACGTTCTATGTTCACTTTCTCAGTGTCAACTATTTCTTTTCGCATTTTTTACAGTCCCATTTGCTCAGTCTGAGCTGAGTACAAGCATGTGTATGAAAAAGAAATCTATTAAATTTGTATGCCGCATTTTTTAAATCACTGTGTACTCTGCACTGTAGGTGCTCTGTGATTGACTGGCGACCAGTCCAGGGTGTAGTGAGATGTATTTGGAATAACCTAAAAGAGTCAGCGCACCAGACATTTAAAGAAAGTCGTTATCATGAAATACAAAAGGCAAACGCGAGATGTCATTAGACACTCTCGTCTTCAGCAATCCGCCTGATATGGTTTTAATGAGACACCTGTTGTAGACTATGTGCTGCCAAGGCTGGTCTCGATGATCCTACCCAAATATACAAGGACAACTGGAGTCACAGCACAGTTACAAAAGTAATCGTTGACTATTGTTTGTTTACCGCATCATGTTTGTCTGCCTCGCATCATGTTTGTCTGCCTCACATTGAGGAGATTAACGTCCCGAATCGCCATTGGAACGGCTCTCTGTGGCATTTACATGTTCTCCGAGTGCTTGGGTGGGTTTTGGACGTTGTGTGAGAAAAAAACAAAAACCAAAACGCTGATATATAGCTCAAAGCTAAGCCACATAGATGTGTGACTGAGACGGCTAAAGGCATTCCCGTAGTGATGCTCTGGGTGAGGGGTTCTGCTGAAAGACTATCACAGGGCAAGTTGTTGTTGGGCTGTTTTCCGTCAGTCTTGGTTAATCCAAAACAAAATCACTTGGCAGCCATGTCTGGAATGAGCAAAGTCCACCTTGTTTCATTTGGCTTTGCCCTGAAAAAGTCGCTGTGCCATTCGGTGCCGTGCTATGCCATCTGAAACTTTAACATGCCAGAGTTGAAGCAAGGGCACAGTGCTGCAGAGATCTCGATCATTACTGTTGGCTCCAGTTTAATTTCAAATGTTCCTTTCCTTGCTGTGTTCAGCTGTGGCATAGTTTTTCACACTGCTGTACATTTCAATGTCATGGTGAGCTGAGGTGTAATTTTACACGGTGGTGTTAGGCCATATCTTTCCGTTGCTGCAAAGTGGCATGTGTAGTACAGCACAGGAAGGACGGGAGCTCAGCCAGAGTACTCAGTTGCTCATGCTTCAGTGACTGGAACAAAAATATTATACCTGAGGAGGCACAACTATTTTCAGAGTCTTGAAAATCGTTGAACAGCAACTTAATCTGAGTGAAATGATCAGGTTTTATTTTTATTTTTTTTTCAAAGTAATCTGTCTCCCTTCAGTGGACACAAAACAACTTTTCTTCCTCCAAATACATATTATGAATGTTACATTATCGCTGTTATTTTTGTTGTTGCAATGTGTGTCCACCTAGGGATCAAGGATTTCAGTAATTTATCATGACAATGTGGCAGCACGGTTGTGGTGGTTAGCATGTCTGCTTCACAGTCGGGAGGTTCTTGGTTTGAATCCCAACTTTGGCCCTCTTGTGTGCAGTCTCTGTTCTGCATGTGTTAAGACAAACTTAGAAGTAGCCATGATTCAAAGTCCGAACCTACTTGCTGTGTGGCATACCTACTAAACACATACAGCATATCACTGCTTTGCCTGCCCTACTAAATCACTAATAATGTCATTTTTACAAATGAACAATAGAAAGTTGATGAAAAGACACCTTCGCCTCACAGCCGATGAAATTAAGAATAACCTAAAGTTGACAACCTCCCCCCCATAACAATGCCTGATAATGTGTACACAGTGTGACTGGATTGAGAACTCACTGACCTATACTAATACTAATACTGCAAAATGAGGGGGGGGGGAAACAACTAAAAAAAACCTGTGTACCCATCTCTCTGGTAGTCCTTCTATTCCATGTGGCTCTGCCATGCTTTTCCTATTGACCTTCTCTCTCTCCCTCTCTCTCTCATGCTCTCACTCACTCGCTTATCTCTTTCCCATCACTCTTTTCATCCTGAGCCCTGGGAGAAACACATTAACCAACTCTCGTTTCACTATATCCACTGCACTCCATCACAAGATCTCCTTCAGTCCACACTCGTTTTCCTTTAAGAACAATTCCAGTAAATTTAACATGGGTCCAATTTTTTTTACATTCAGGATCTGAATGATGACTACAGTCCATCCATCCATTTTCTGAGCCGCTTCTCCTCACTAGGGTCGCGGGCGTGCTGGAGCCTATCCCAGCTGTCATCGGGCAGGAGGCGGGGTACAGCCTAAACTGTTTGCCAGCCAATCGCAGGGCACATACAAACAGACAACCATTCGCACTCACATGCACACCTACGGGCAATTTAGAGTCTCCAATTTATGCATGTTTTTGGGATGTGGGAGGAAACCGGAGTGCCCGGAGAAAACCCATGCAGGCACGGGGAGAACATGCAAACTCCACACAGTCGGGGCCGGGGATTGAATCCGGGTCCTCAGAACTGTGAGGCTGACGCTCTAACCAGTCGTCCACCGTGCCGCCATGACTACAGTCAATTTATAAAATATAAAATAAGAGACAGTTGTTATAATCTTAGAAGAAACAGGGGTATTTAAAAAATCTAAAACAAGAACAAAAATAAAACAGATGTATTTCTGTAAGCGGAGTTAACCTTTGGAATGATTATGACAATGAATTTAAATCATGTTGCACCCTATGTTTAAAAAGATGATTAAAACAAGAGTGATAAATAAATATACAGATCAGGTATAGGGGAAAAAAACAATGTAGGTGCATATGTGCCCTTATGTATTTATATGATTCGGTATATATGTGTGTTGTGTAGATAGTATATATGTATATATGATAAATAAACATACAAATATTATATAACTATGAGGATGATGAAGCAGTGCTAGCTTGAATACAGGTTGTTATGTGTATATCAATGATTAAAATCTCCATTACATTGCATAAATTAATTAATTAATTCATCAATTTTCCATACCGCATATCCTCACTAGGGTCGCGGGCGTGGTAGAGCCTATCCCAGCTATCTTCAGGCGAGAGGCGGCCGTCACCCTGAACCGGTCGCCAGCCAATCACAGGGCACATAGAAAGAAACAACCGTTCGCACTCACATTCACACCTACGGGGAATTTAGAGTCTTCAATCAACCTACCATGCATGTTTTTGGGATGTGGGAAGACCACATAACCACATAACCACATAAGGATATCTACCTTTCAACTTTTAAAACTGTGATATGATAATATGATATTCATACAGTTACCCTTTCTCTTTGTCAATCTCTGTCTCCTGTCTCTGTTTTTCCTCTTCCCCTTTACTAAAGGATAGCCATGCACATTAATTAGGAATGTGGATCTTAGTCACTGTGGCTGATGCGCGCCTCAACAAAACATTGTAATACATTTGAGATATGTACAGTAAAAAGCAACTCCCACTGTGGTACGATTCACTCCAATTAAGACGCAATATAATTTGCCTGAATGTCGACGAATAAAGACAGTCATACAGTTGGTTACTGCCTTAGCGCAAGCTAAGATGGTCACTCGTGACCCATGAGAAAAGTAATTAACCAGTCACAGTTAGAACTTGTAGCTGAATCCAAATGGGCAGTAGAGGCAGACCGATCTATTTAGGTGACTACGTCAATTAGTTGTTACAAATTTAATACATATAATACAGTAACATAATTTTTGGTGATCACTGAGAATCATGAACTGTCATATTCATATCTGTTATCATATAGGGTATCTATTTCTACCGCGACATCGATAGGGAACCGTGAAGCAGCTCGGCAGTTCGACATAAACGACGCCAATGTGAGATTATGGAGGAAATCCAAGCAGAAGCTCCTACAAGAAAAACCACATGGAAGGGCTTCAGGACATGGGAAGTGGCCCAGTTTCCAGAGATGAACTGCCAGAGATAATAGCAGAACGGAGGGCAAGAGGCTGCACAATCAGCACTGTAGAACTTAATCTCAAAACCTTGAAGAGCCATCCATCCACCCATTTTCTGAGCCGCTTATCCTCACAACGGTCGCGGAAGTGCTGGAGATCATGAAGGATTTTTTTCCAGTTGGTGCGACAGAAACATCACTGATTATGAGAATGCGTGACGATGTGTACATACGTCAGACACAATATCATGTCGGCGACATGAAACTGCAATCTGTCTTTTTATGGACAATACTTCACTTTGTCTCTCTCACACAAAAGGAACAATTACAACTCTGCGTCCTTTGAATAATAACCAAATTAATGCGAAGGGCTAATTTGTGTCGTGCTGTCATTATGCCAGACATTATTTACATCCAAATAAAAAAATATGACATTAAAAGATTTTGATCAAATATAAGCCAGCCTTGCTATATGTGACACTGGCTTCTTATGAACGGATGAATGACAGTTATTGTTTGCTATCATGCACTCTTCAGCATTTCTCGAACATTTATGCATGCGGTCGCCCTGTGATTGACTGGGGATGAGTCCAGGGATTGCCCCGCCACTTACCCAAAGTCAGCTGGGATAGACTTCAGCTCACCTGTGACCCTGTCAGACATTGCATAAAGCATATGCTGTCGATAGAAAAGGTTTAATTTTTGATATCATTTGTTTCTGTTTGATGGTTTAATTATCCTGGATAATGTCCTTTTGGATTGACGACAATTTAATCAACTATTGTGTCGTCTTTACAAATCACTCAGGCAGTTCACATCAGAACTCCTCAACTCATTTTCACTCTTGAAATCAAGTCATTTTAGAGGAAAATGTGTGAGGAAAGTGTTCTTCCCAGGCCTTATTATCACCAGCTATTTCTATCTCATGTTTAGGCACAAATAGAATCACGAGGCAGAGTTACTGTATGACAAGAGCATCTGTGGAGGGTTAGTTGGAGAAGCAAGCATGGATGAATCGTTATGAGAGAGGTGGTAATGTGAGAAAAGGTGGAGCAGGACAACTAACATGGATATGCATGAGTGTGCCTGTGTATCTGTGCGCGTGTGTAAAGGATGGAGCAAGAGAATTACAGTGGGATAGATCAGAGCATGTTCAGAAGCGCTTTGGCTTTTCTCTGAGGATAAAGCTTTTTTCGCCTTGTGCTGCTGAATCCTGCAATGGAGCTCTCCCGAGTGCTGAATCGGCTCTGGGAGGGTTCTTTTTTTCTTTCTTTCTTTTTTCCCGCTTTACCTCCTATTTCCCCCAACTTTCAGTTACGTGTGGTCTCATTGACGAGCGCCCCCGCACACTCTTCAGCAATTCTTTTTTTGGAAAATATGAATGTCAGCCCCTTCATTTTTAAACACATATCAGGTTGACAGTAAGAAACCCTTAACTCTCACTATGATATGATCATAAGGATAAATTACAATCTTGATTTGTTTTTGTTCCCCCCCCCCCCCCCCATCTTTACCCTTGAAGTATGTGCTTTGAAACAAACAAACAAACAAACAAACACACACCAAAAAAAAAGCAGTTTCATGAAGTTAGTTACAGTATAGTGGAACTGCCAATGTCAATTGTCCTTAGTTGTACAATTTGGAGTTCACCTCAAAAGTGGCATAGAGATGGAAGAATCATCGAGTACCGTCACAAAGGACTTGGTGAGATTTCTGCTCAGTGAGCATCTGAAGGATTAACTCCTCCTTTCTTGCGTTTTTGTGCAGTCACCAGGAACCAATAAGGGAAGCAGTAATCAGGACCATAGAATTGGAAATTGAACTTGCTGCTCACTAGCTTACAATATGGCCAAGATGATGACAATAAGTCAACTCTATTTAGCGCTAATGTGAAGAGACTCAGCTCCCAGGCACACATGATCTCTGCCTTTGCACATTATGGTTCCCTGTCACAGGGAAACTCATTTATATGCTTGTATGACTGAATCGTATTAAAATCAAGCTAATAATAAATAATAATAATGTTAATAATAATGTTATTTTAGATCAGTTTTATTTTATTTTATGTTTTTTTAATTTTTTTTTTAAACTTAACCTACAACAATCTGAAGCAAATTTATTTTAACCCTTGTTTAGGGTATGGGTGTTAAAGTATTACATAAGCAATTCCCTGTATAATTCAATGTTTTACAGTGTATTGAATTAAAATGCCGGCACGGTGGTGACTGGTTAGCACTTCTGCCTCACAGTTCTGGAGACCAGGGTTCAAATCCCGCCCCCACCTGTGTGGAGCTTGCATGTTCTCCCCGTGCCTGGGTGTGTTTTTTCCGGGCACTCCGGTGTCCTCCCACATCCCAAAAACATGCATGGTAGCTTGATTGAAGACTCTAAATTGCCCGTAGGTGTGAATGTGAGTGCCAATGGTTGTTTGTTTCTATGTGCCCTACGATTAGCTGGCGACCAGTTCAGGGTGTACCCCGCCTCCCGCCCGAAGACAGCTGGGATAGGCTCTAGCAGCCTGCGACCCTCGTGAGGCTAAGCAGTATGGAAAATGGATGGATGGATGGATGAATTAAAATGAGAACTGTTACCTATGTTTTAAAGTTAAACCAAACTTGCCGTCAGTCAGACTCACAGAATGAATTGTTATTGACTTTGGATGTATTGAAACAACAATGCGGTTTTCATTCACTTTCAACTGTAATAAAGTGATATTCAGGGCTAAAAACCCTGTTTAATCTACAGACAGGATGTAGAAAAAGTGATGAAAACCTAGAATGGAACAAACAAAAAAATCTACCCTGCATTCCAAATTATGATGCAAATGATATTTTTTTCCCGAAACAGTTGATACAATGTGCTGTTACTGTGCGTGGGGGACAATTTGCCCTATACAATGTCTGTCAGATTGTAGAAAGAAATTCTCTCCTCCCCCATAAACGCATGTCGCAAATAAAGGCCTCGGTCGCTAAACGATTGAGAGAACTATAACCAAAGGGCTATTACTTTAAGTTTCTCCATGTATTAATGTTAGAATTATGTTGTTATAAGCACTGTTGCAGTACCGCTACCTACATATCAACGAAATCCAAGATTTGTTTCCCCAAATTTCTGGAAGATTTTGTGAGCATTTCGCTATGATAATACCTCACATTTCAACTTTAAACAAATGAGGGTAGTATGAAATGTGTGTTTAAAAAAAGGAGTCTTACATCAGGCGGCACGGTGGCCGACTGGTTAGAGCGTCACCCTCACAGTTCTGAGGACCCGGGTTCTATCCCCGGCCCAGCCTGTGTGGAGTTTGCATGTTCTCCCCGTGCCTGCGTGGGTTTTTTCCTCCCACATCCCAAAAACATGCATGAATTGGAGACTCTAAATTGCCCGTAGGCATGACTGTGAGTGTGAATGGTTGTTTGTTCCTATGTGCCCTGCGATTGGCTGTCAACCAGTTCAGGGTGTACCCCACCTCCTGCCCGATGACAGCTGGGATAGGCTCCAGCACGCCCGCGACCCTAGTGAGGAGAAGCGGCTCAGAAAATGGATGGATGGATGGATGGAGTCTTACATCACACGCCTTAATTATGTTGGAGGAATCCTCTGAAAGGTATTGCGGAAGACCAAATAGGGCAGATGTTCTTCTGTTCTGCTTTGCGTCCGACAGAAACACACAAGAGCAAGTGAACGTCACACCTAAACTATAGTCCTGTTTACGGGAAAAGTTTGTTTCTATAAGTTACAAACTTCCTTTTGAAGACAATAAAGAACGTTGCTCTGGGTCACCCTCATGCCTGTTGCAGAAGCTGCTTTGTACACCTCCAAGAGACTTGGCACCAAGGCATCCAGGTCATCCAGAAATCACTCTAGTAGATCTTTGGTGACAATCCTGAAGAACTGCACATTTACCTGTAACAAAAAACAAAAAAAGAAGAAAGACAAACAGCAAAGAAAGGTGAGTGAAAATAGGAACAGAACAAAGTTGCAGGAGTCGAAACAAAAATCACAAATTAAACTGAAACAAAGAAGATATGCTTCTGACGACAGTGCTCAAGTAACAAAACATTGACTGATTTCTATTATGCAATTAGGTCTGGTACACACATAAGGATTTTTTTGAATCTGAAAAGATTATTTTTTTTTGTCTGTGACAGACCCCACACATTTAGATAAAAAAAAAAAATCAAGCATTTAACAGTTTTGGTCGTATTGTGTGTGGTGTACTAGTAGTAGATAGTTTCAACACAGAACACCACACACATAAAGACTCTGTTCCGCCGCCGATCTCGAAATCTCGCGTGATCACACAAAACCGAAGAAGAAGTAGAAACACTTCCAGATATGCGCCTATGTTACTCATGATATATTTGTTTAACTGACTGGGACGTGAGCTGAGACGAAGCTGTTCAATCACTATCATCAGTTTGTCCTTTGTTCTTGCATTACCTTCATGGCTTCATCAGCTGCAATCTCGAAACTATGCTTTCCTCCAAGTAAATTACCCAATGTCTAGCTATAATCAGATAATTGAAGGGTAAGATTCAAACAACAAAACATGCAACATCTGTAAAAACCTGTGTCGAGTATTTGTGATTGCACTAATCACTGCTATTATTGTACAGACCCAAGCCCCATCTCACTAGTGGAATCCCATCTCCATAACTCTGCTTATCAATTACCCTTCATCAAAGAGCCAAATGTCATTTCATTCATCAGGTTCAAAAACAATTCAGTTGCGGAAAATAGCTCATTTACATCCCCTAGTGGCAAGTGGTGTGACGATGCCCTTTGGATTTGATCTCATCTTCAACATTACATTCATTCCACCACATTTTCCTGCATTTTTGAAGGGAAAAAAAAAAAAGAGTTATACTGTAATCATTACCATACTGTTTTGTGAAAGCCATTGCCAGATTTTATGTGCACTCCAGCATGTAAATCCATTCTGCCCCCCCCCTTAATCTACTTCAAAAGTTGGAATCAAATGAACATAACCAACAGGAACTCCCCATTTTAAGCTTGGCTATGGTTTCTCTGTGTTATCCAGCTCGACTCTAAAAATAAAAGACAATTTCAGGCAAACGCCCCGCATCAATTAATTATTGCGCAATCCAGGCAGCAGCCAGCAGTGTCTAATCGACGGACGGACGCAGAGGCGGGGGAGGACACATACTGGGTTGGGTCGTGCATCGGCTCCCGGGACAAAGCCCGCAGCCGCGCTGCTGTGAAAGTAACCGCAGGCGGGGCACATCTCGGATGCTCACAGACCGTTTGAGCAGGGATAAGACCACGCGGAGGTTCATTGCTGCTAAGAAGGGGATTTTGGTTGTTGGGGGGCTGGTGGAACATTGCTCTACAGGCTGCAAAATCTCCTGAGCGACGGGTCAAGTCAAAGTCACTTGTGAGGCGGAAAGAGCGCAAGGACTCCTGGGAGATACCCGTTTTTCTTTGGAGCGCCACCAGGAGGTTGTCATTCCATCAGAGGTGTTTGGGAAGAGCTGCGGAAATGATGGCTGAACTCCGCTGTTGGGACAGCCACGCACTTGCGTCTGGGAGCGACGAGCATCATCATCAGCAACACTCAGGGGACAAACAAACACGCGGCTGTCTTTAGGAAGGAATTCTCCGCTCCAGGCTTTGCCGTTGTCAATGCTTTGTCATCGGCGGTTGGATATTGGCCTTTAACGGGCGAGCGCAAGAAGGGGGCGCGGGGTGTGGGTGGCTTGGGGGGTGTGGGGGGTCTCATGTGGAGAGCAAATGTTCGCGTAACGCGGCAGTGCGCCGGTTTAGCGGCGTTTTCTCCGCTCGTAAGCCCCGTCGCAGTGGATCTCGAGCGGACGCTGGGCACCTGGTTGATTTCAACTCGACTGATCCTCACTCACGTGGCCCGACAGACCCCAAAAGTGAGCGTCGCACAGTGAACGGCGAGACAACGCAAATAGAAAAGTGGACTATTTTTGTCTCTAAAAAAAAAAAAAAAAAAAAAGTTGCTGATCCGGAGTGGGATTATTTCACGCATTCTTGGCTGAGAGGAATTGTGCGATTGGTTTGACAAGAGTGGAGATAACTGGAGAAATAACCTCTACCACCAGCGAGGAGGCGAGGGAGACGCACAGGTACAGTCTATAATGTCTCCATTTCTACTGTTATTCGCCTGTTTATTGCGCAATTTCCCCCACTCTCCGTCTGAGTAATGCACAAAGAGGATGTGAGGGAACCAGAGGAGGCACGATGGGGAGATAATGGCGCGGGGGTTCTCTCTACACGGTCGAGATGTGATGATATCCAATTTGAAGACTCGAGGCAAATGGGGAAATGGAAAGAGAGAGGTGGGGAGTGAGAGTAAATATGGTTGAAGGGATGAGGACGGATGGGAAATGATGATATTCCCAATTTTCATCCCGAGAGTTTGGTGGAGAGTGGTTAGCACGCATCTGTCTCACAACGCTGGGGTTCTGGGTTTGAATCTCAGCTACGGCCTCGCTGTGTGTGGAGTTTGCGTTCTTCTGCATGGGGTTTGTCCAGGTACTGCTTCTTCCAACGTTTCAGTCACACCTGTGATGGACTGTGATGAGGACAAGTGGTGTTGTAAATGGATGGATGGATTTTTGGCAGAGAGAGGATTGGATGAAAGAATTGGTAAGGATACACAGTTTTCATGTAGGCGGGGGCATGATTAAATAAGTTAAAAGGGTGGACAAGTGGCAGGCTGTGCAGAGGGCAGAGGAGACCTGGGGTGACTTAAAATGAGTTGTCTGGGGAAGAGGGCAGATGGAATACAGAAAAGCACAGGGGAGAGGGGATGGTCCAGATGATAGGGGAGATGTGTTTATGGGAGGGGACGGTAGGCCATAATGGTAGCAGAGAAGGAGGACTGCTGAAGGTGAGTGGGGGAAAAAAGGGAGCATGGTAGTGGATAATCATAAAATGGAATTGGGGAGGGGAGGGTTGGGGACCTGGGGGGTTAATGGTGGAAGCTCCCAAAAAGACACAGGTGAGTAACAGCAACAACCGGCAAGTATTGCACCTCGCATTAAAAGCTCGAGCAGCAGAGTGCTATAGGGGCCAAGTGTACAAAACAATGCTGTGCTGTAGCTACTCTTTGATATTATCTAATGGTCTGCTGGGTAATGGCTCTTGCTGCACCACCACGAGACAGATCGGGAATATGTAGGAAACCACATAAAGCTGAAGGGAGAGCAGCACACACTCAACAATATAAATACTTTGCTGTGTCAGCCCATCAGTATTCCTTCTATTTAAATGGCCCCATATGCAGTTTTATGGGGTTTCCTCCATAACACATATAATATAACAACATAAATTAGGCCGAGATAGCGTTGGTGGAAATCAAGCATTTCATCCCACTCCTGTCTCCAAAACATCCCAACATTTCACATGCGACTGTGTATTGTGTGTATTATTATTATTATTTTTTTTACTTTCTGAGAAATCTTTTTTTTTTTTTTTGCAGTGCGGTAGCATAGTGCTTGACCGAGCTGACATCTGGGCAGCTGGTGTGGTATGAAGTCCTATTTAGTGGGCCTATTTCAATTGCCTGGTGATTGACTTGACTCAAGGTGACTCCTCACTGGACAGGTTTCCAGTGCGTACTCATCACTGCTGAGGTAGCATCAAGGTTCCACGTGGCCCTGAACAGACTAGGAGGTATTGAGAATGCATGAATGGAATTTGGGTAACAGCTGCGTTCTGAGACATTATCAGAGGCGATATGTTTCCAGTTTCAGTTTGGAGCTCAAAGAGAAAATGCACATTTCAATCACCAGCCTAATGATTTGAATAAACAGAGCATTCTGTTGGAGGCAATGCGTTTTTTGGTTAGGTTCTCGTGGCTCAACATTTGTATTTTGCTAATAATGGTTGTCAACTGCATTGAATGTGTTTTTTTTCCGTCTGCCTTATACAGTAGATGCCAGAAGTATGGAACAATGACATAAAATAATAAGAGACTTGCGTGAACAACCACCTTCTGGATGAGCACAGGAGAAGCAGATTGCCTTGACTATAGCAAGCTGAAGGTCAGATTCATATGAAGGACTTTTCAATACAATATGCAAACAGATGGAAAAGTGGCAGTTCTTCTTGCCGACTGAGGTCGAGTGTCAAGTTCCTTAAGCACCATACCAGAGTGGGAGCTCAGGTGAGAAAGGTTAATTTTGACCAATGAAATTGTGCTTAGTGTAATGGTGCCCAATTACTGATGCAGCAAAAAGATCCCTTCTACATGGAAAACGAGTGCAACAGAAGAAGTCGTTTTATGGGAAATGGCGTGCATCTGCACAAAACATGAGTCTGAAAACACTTTACTGCTTGTGCGAAAGGCAATGAAGCAGTACTGTTTTCTCTTAGATTGTGTCGAGTTCAAGGAGTTAGGCTGCTGGATGAGTGGATTGGAAGTAATTAAATTGACAACATTAATTAATAAACGTAACCCAGTTTAAAAGTGGCTCATCATCTCACAAATCCAAGATTTGTTCAGTCAATAAAGTCACCATGGATTGAATAATAGATGAGCATGGCAAAAAATCTACCTGCTATCAATATTTAATAAATGTAAAAATGATAATAATGTATGCATTTTTGTTTCCCAGCAGCTTTGAACAAAGTCTTCTGTATTTGCCACATTGTAATATCCATCTCTATCTGTCAATGTCATATTCAATAAGGACGCCGAAAAGAAGTGTAAATTGTAGATTAGAAAAAGGTGGGTATAATTATTTAGTGTGTCTCCATGGGAAAGTGAACCCTGTTCTCATGAAAATTTTGAGTGAAAAGTAAATCTTAAATAGAGCAATAAACACATATTGGAAAAAAAACTAACCGATAAGAAGTGCTCAAGTTCAAGGCGACAAGACCATTTCATTCATCAGCAGAATCCATACAAGAAAAGAAATGAAAAGAAAAGCAAAGGGGGCATTGGAAGGGAAAAGTAATACGCAGTACTAAATTTGGATTAGACCTTGTTGAATATTAAGCCAGAACTACACTACACAGATACATTCACTGAGTTTTAGAAGGAGATGGACAATACTGTTTAATATTTGTGGGAAAATTATATACTCTATGCTGCGGGTCTGCAGGACCAATCTCAGGCACACGTTGCTGCCTGCAGTGATGTTTCTATTTCAACACATTCAAAATGACATTTTAAAAGGATGGCTGGGGATGGGATGTAGTGTAGCTGCAGTGAAAGGCAAACATTTGCGAGATGGAGGGAGGGTGAGATGATGAGAAGAATTTTTACTTTCTTAAAAACTGAGGTCAATTAAGAGAAAATGTGGTGTTGGTGGCGTCAAGATCGTACCGCAGAGAAAGAGAGGGAAAGCGAGAGAGAAAAAACCCATAAGGTCAAATGAGATTTGAGGTTTTACAATCAATAATGGAACACATGGGAGTAAAACAGGTTGAAAAAGAACTGAAAAGCAAGGGATTATTCACGAAAGCAGAGAAAGAAGAAAAGATGGATAATTAAAAGAAAAAATAATGTTGTGGGAACTCTCTGTTTTATGGTTTGGCATGGTAAATCCAGATTATGCATTTATAATGTTCTCATTGCAATGACACGTTGTCCACTACAGTCGGGGTTTAAATGTCGACACCGATACGCGTGTGTTTGTGCTTGTATGTGTGTGTCTACACGCACGCTATGACAGACGCTGGCTCGTTGGCACATCTCCAGCTCACCAGGGAAGAGCGAGTGAGAGATGGTGCTGAGCGTGAGGAGAAAAAAAAAAAAGAAAGGTGGAGAGAAGGAGAGAGGACTGATGCCAAGAGAGACATAGAGCACAAGGGAGCGAGTGGCGCGCTGAATGCCAAGCAGCTTGCACGTAGAAAGGTGCTGTGTTGTGCTGATATATCACTGCTGAGCCGAACCGCTGCATCCTGCAAGTTACCAATATGCATCTCTAGTGATGACAGTTTTATGTTCTCTTTTTAAAATTTTTTTTTTTAACCTTAGCAGAAAGAGAAATAGCTGATTTTAAGATGTATTCACTTAAAGGTAAAATATTTTTGACATGTTTAGCTGGTGAGTATGTAAATAGATGTGGCCATCTAAGATGTTCTCTTTCCATAAATATCAGGTTCTCTAGTGATTTCTGCAGGCGTTATTCAATTTGTTTTTCCTAATCCTAGTAATGCCTTTGTCTCTTGCTGTAAACCGAAGTTGGTGAGTAAAAACTGATATCTGTTGAAGTCAAATATAAACTATTACGTGGACAATAGAAGAAAATACCATTTTCTTCTATTGCTCATGTCAAGTTAAATACCAAGGGAACACAAGCAAATGGGACCAAAACTCCAGCTATATTATTACTAGTTATAGTGTGTAATTACCGACGCCCTCTACTGAAGGCGCCTGCAGTAAAAGGCTTTATTGCAGCAGCAATGTAAGCAATACATTTAAAACCCACTGC
The DNA here is from genome assembly GCF_024500275.1 of Phycodurus eques. Classification (NCBI taxonomy): domain Eukaryota; kingdom Metazoa; phylum Chordata; class Actinopteri; order Syngnathiformes; family Syngnathidae; genus Phycodurus; species Phycodurus eques. Next base: position 22,896,831 of record NC_084531.1, read on the forward strand.
GGACCAAAACATTAATAATGAATATAAATTGGGAGGTGTTGTTGGAGAAATAACCCTTCCAATGGCTCAGGGGCATGACACTGCCATCGCGCCAATTTGACTCTGCTTTGGAGTTGCACCATGCTGTGGGTCCAGTTGCGAACCAATTTGACCAAATGTCCTCCTTCATCGATTACATCTGGGTGTCAAACTCATTTTTTGACGTGGGCCACATTACAGTTACAGTATGTTTTTCAGTATTGGTCCAGATTTTAGCAAGAAATATCAATTACATGATTTGCCATGACACTGGCTGGATCCGGCCCCCAGGCCTAGTGTTTGACACCTGTATATTGCAGTATCGACAAACTTAACAGTCAGTCAGTGAATATTTGTTAATTTTGTTTTGTGTGTGTGAGAGCACTAATTGACTACAACTCGTTGCCTGATTTTTTTTAAATTCTTTTTTTTAACAATTAAATAATAAATGGTTTGTAACATAAGACAATGGCAAAACAAGACAGTCCAGCTTCAAACCCAACCTAAACCTCTTCACATTAAACGTACATGCCACATAAAACCAAAAAAAGTACCTGTAACTGTACCTGTAAAAAACTGTTCAGTTAATGTAGAGATACTGATCTGCTAAGCCTGTGTTCCCACTCCGCTAGCCTGGGTAAAGTCATTCTATTCACTTTCCGTCAGTGTGTATGGCTGCATTCGAGGGACTGTAGAATCTCTCCCTGAATGTTCTTAAATCCTATTTCCATTCCAGAGTTGTATTGAGCAGGTGGTCGAGCAGGAGCAACATCAATGCATCAACCAATTGTTTCCTATGCTAATCCGTAGAAAACATAAAATTAAAAAATTGTTTTACTTTTGAGGCACATTTCATGATAATTACAGAATCAAAATCACAGCGGGCGTGCATGGCCGACGGCTTAATCCAAAAATAAAATTTAATACGGCCTGCTTTAAGCTTGCGCTTCTCTGCTTTATACATCTTACTTTTAACATTTAATGTCACTGCTCTATGCAGGAGCAACCGGTCGAAAATGATTAATGGGCATTGCATTACTTGCGTTAATATCAAATACTGAACTGAAGTAAATGAAGTCAAGAAGAGGTGTAACTGTGCAAAGCTGCTGTAGTTTAAAGACGCGGAAAAATACTTGACAGGATGGCTTAAAGATACACAGGCAGCTGTAGTTTTTTAATACCGTGTTTAACAAACTAGAACCCTCGTTAGAAAAGGTTTCGAGACTCCTGTTTGAGAATATGTGGGACTTGTGTCTCCAGTGGACAGTTTTGTCTCCATCTCATCTGTAATCGCTGTGGTCTGCTGTGACATCGCAGACCTGACAAGCAAACCCAGATAGCGAGTGGAGATAGATTGAAAAGGAGTGTGTGCTCACACCTCGAGCTCTCCTCATCAATTACCAGTGTCAGAAAGTAACACTGCCACATAATGGATGGATGCTCCACCCTTTTACCCCCTTCTCAATCAGTTCACTCATTCATTTTTCTCAACTTGGACAATCCATTCTTTCGCTTCGGTTTTTCACTTCACTACTATGTAGTTTGTTTCTCTGTTTTTCTCGTTACTGTGGTAGAAGGTATGTGCATGTGTATGTACTGTACAGTATGTTCGTACAAACCTTTAAATGGTCTCAGACTGCATGCTGTCGAAACAAACACAGAATCTTTAATGAGTTGGGGGGCAGTGAGCTATCATTTTGCACGTCATCTGTCTGTTGTCTTTACGAGTGTATGCTCTCGCGATTTGTACTTTCACAGTGGCATGTTCTGTTTGAAAAAAAAACAAAAAACATCCATTGATGATGGTATGCCCTTGTGTAATTATGATAGCAGGAGCCAAGAGCGGTTTGATTGCTGTTGATGGCCCCACCTCAGTCACAGTAGGAGGAAAATGCACAAGCTCAGATTCAATCCCATAACTGAACTGAATGAATTGTTGTTGAGCTGCAAATCTGAAACATGCAGAGGAGAGAGCTTGTTGGCCTCTTTATGGGCCCTGAAGGAGTGAAAATAAAGTTTCTAACTGACCAATTTCTTCCATGGTACCAAAAGAAGAACCGGGCTTCCATTGACAAAATCGTCTTCAAGCATGACAATGCACCGTCTCTAAAAAAGCAGAAGCGCTCCAAAACTTGTGACTCCAAGTTTAATGGATGCAAGAATTGTGAAGCTGCTATCAAATAAGGGGTCCTACTTTATGTCCAAATGTACTGCAACTTGACTTGTTGGGATGATTTCATTATATACAGTATGTGACCTCCTAAAGCTGAAAATTCAATAAATAACTATTTTTTTTGAATTTGATAAATCCTGTCAAATGTCTTGATTGCATTTCAGGTGTTTTATTTTTTCCCAAAAATACTATTATCATTGGAAGGTTTGTTAAAAAATATTTGATGTATATTCTGACAGTTGAAGATTTGAAAATTATGATATTTGTGCAAGGACTCGTCGCCAGGTGTGCGCGGATGTATCGCTGACTGTAATTTGTTCATGATTGTCCAGTTCCGTGCATAATGCATTGCTCAGCGTGCAGCGGGCCTTAGTGGCTGACATGGAACATGCCCAGCAACAGCGCACACAATCTGTTACACTAACCACGCAATTTAGCGCCCGCTATTTGGAGCTCAGTAAATCGGGCCCTTTGTGTGTAAGCCTGCAAACTAACTGACTTACATATAGCAATCAAAACATAACCTTGCCATGTTCACCTAAGTCATCAGTGCTGTCTTTGTGGATGCCTTTCATTAAAGGTTGGGTATCTGGTGCAGTCCCTGGCAATGTGGCATCTGCCATGTGTATCGCTTCATGTGTTTAGCCACCTTCTAGGGAGCCCCCTATAGAATTAGAGGCCATGTGACTGTCCTTTTATGTACATTGTGCACACAGTTTGTGCACAGCTGTGTAAGTAGGTTCAAAGGACAGTCTATTCCAGTAAATAATTTCATTTGGATAATTTTTTTACTTTTAGATGTGGAGTACTTAAAGAATATATTTTATTGTATTAACCTACCATCTCACTTATGAACTAAGTCTATAAATACAATTAAGGCAGGTATAAAGGCATTGTGTTGATATGTTTATAATATGGACAAAAATAATTTGAGGACAGTGTGTTGCAGAGCTGTAACATGTACAGCTTATATTTATACTATTTGTTCATCTGGTAAACATGATTTCGTCATTTTTGTATTGCTGTACAATATTGGAGCCCTGGAACTGGACATTGTCCCATTGACTGTTCTGTAATTGTGTTATGTGCTCAGATAGCTAGCATCCCCTCATGAGATGCAGGAATAATTATCCCACTATGCCGCTCCGAAAAGCTTGTCAGTCTGTAATATCAGAACTGATCTACACTATATTGCCAAAGGTATTCGTTCACCTCCCTTGACTCACATATGATCTGAAGTGACATCCCTTTCTTAATCAATAGGGTTTAATATAACATTGATCCACCCTTTACCACTATAACAGCTTTAATTCTTCTGACAACGCTTTCCACAAGGTTGTGAAGGGAACTTTTGACTACTCTTCCAGAAGCGTTTTTGTTAGGTCACACAGTGATGTCGGATGAGAAGGCCTGGCTCTCAGTCTGCACTCCAATTCATCCAAAAGATGTTTTATCAGGTTGCGGTCAGGACTCTGTGCAGGCCAGTCAAGTTCATCCACACCAAATGCTATCATCCATGTCTTTATGGACCTTGCTTTGTGCATTGGTGAACAGTCATGTAGGAACAGGAAGGGGCCATCCCCAAAATTGTTGAGATCAATGAGTGGCTCAAAAGCTCTTATGCTAAATCCTTCACAGTTCCTTTCACTGGAACTAAGGTGCCAATATTTTGGACAATTCCATGCTCCCAAAGTTGTGGGAACAGTTCTTCCATTTCTAACATGACCGTGCACCAGTGCACAAAGCAAGGTCCACAAAGATATGGATGAGAGAGTTCAGGGTAAATGAACTTGACTAGCCTTAACAGAATCATGATATCAACAGGACAGAACACCTTAAGGATGAATTAGAGCGGAGACTGAGAACCAGGCCTTCTTTGTCCAACATCACTGTGTAACCTCACAAATACACTTCTGGAAGAGTGGTCAAAAATTCCCTACACACATTCCTAAATCTTGTGGAAAGCCTTTTCAGACTAATTAAAGCTGCTATAGTGGTAAAGAGTGGACCACTGTCATATTAAACCCTATTGATTAAGAAGGGGATGTCACTTCAGATTATATGTGAGTCAAGGCAGGTGGTCGAATACGTTTGGCAATAGAGTGTATATTTCACTATTCACTATATTTCCCTTGTGGACACAACACAAGTGACCAGTCAGCATGTAATAACTAGACATGATCCAAAACATCCTTTCCTTCGCGGGAGAAGATGGATGGATTGATGGATGGATCTTTCCCTACATTGAATCTGCAAAAGTGGAATTCAGTTCAGAAGAGTTCAAAAATCCCCCAAAAGAGATGGATTTAGTGAATAATGCGGATTCATTAAACATTCTTCCTTTTTCTGCATAAAATTCATTTTAAAAAATGCTACTCCATTCAACAATCCTCAGCTACTATGGTTGGTGGGGAGCTATTTTACAAAGGTAAAATGTAGGTTAGATTTCCTTTGAATATAGATATCAGGCACACATGAAGGCACACACTCATACACACATAGCGAGGAATATCTTCCATGCTTCTGTCAACTTTGCACTCAAAAATGGAAGGTTTCTTGCACTCAAACACCGTTTTTTATTTACCTTATTTACAGGCACGCGGGCAGCTCCTGATGCATATTTGATGATGGCTTGATTGACAGCTGCAGACGGCTGTGTCTGTGAGAGAGACCAGGCAAGAATTAGTATGGCAGCAGCCTGATATTGCACAGTGCCTGAAGTGCCACCTGTTCATTTTCTCATAAAATTCCCAACTTGCACACACATTTTTAGGACCTTATTGAGAGTCCAATAAAACTCAAATGACTAATATTGAATATTTTGTCAGATTAATATAGGCACTATCATTTAAAAGATTTCTGCTTGTTCACAGGTTATGGTAAGTTGTATTCATTTATATTGTGCTTTTTAAACTGAAGTCAGAGTGATTTTTTGTTCCATTAAGCAGCCAGTCTCTTAGGACATAATTTAACTGACAGCTGGGATGGGCTCCAGCATGCCCGCGACCCTAGTGAGGATAAGCGGTACAGAAAATGGATGGATGCTTTATTGGATTACTGAGTGTTGATGTTATGAATAGCCTCGTTGTGCAAGGCCTACCTTGATCGTTCTGGACCACCTGTTTAAAGGTCCCATATTTTGGCTATTTAGATCTCCATAGAGTGATTCTCTAACGTGGACTTAGTATAAAAGTGTCAATTCCATTTTTAAAAAGCACCATGGCTTTGACATACGTGTGTCCAGAAAAGGCCCCTCTGACAGCTACTTCTGTTTGACCCAGTTCTGTATCCACTTTGTCCATATATGGCTAAGACCGCCCTCTTTCCTCTGATTAATTGCCCCCGTGTAGAAGGCCCACCTGTGAGAGCACACGCGTTTGTTATGTTGACAGAGCTGGCTTGGGAGCGGAGAGGTAGGCGGAGATCTTCGCTAGTGACGTCGATAAGCTCAAAAAATTCGAATGACCTGATTTCAGGCCTCTCGGCAGAAAAACGTCTGGAACTCAGGAACCCGTGGACGATTTTAATTCACATTTCACATGTTTACTGAGGCACAATAGAGACAATATTACATCCCAGATACTAGACAAAGTTGATTTGGTAAAATATGGCACCTTTAAGGCAGTTAACTGTCCGGTTTGTTGTGACTAAGGATGTTATCCCTCATCAAACGCTTTAAGTCTCACTGTTTTTCTTACATATAGAAATACACACCTTGTGAAACGAAGCAGGTGGGTTGAAGGAACCAGTGTTAAACACAGAACCACTGAAAAAGTTGGAAATGAATTGAACAATAAATCTAAGATCTACTGCGACAGGTCAATTCAACACTGGGTTTTGATCAGGGCTCACAGGAAGCCACTTGAGAATAAGCCAATATTTTGTTCATAGTCATTCTTGGTTGTTTTTACCTGTGTTTTGGGTCTTTATCCTGTTGTGATCTAACCATGACCTGCGGCTGAAACCAGGCTTTCTGACACTGAGCACATTTAGCTCCAGAATGCCTTGATAGTGTTGATTTCATTTAAGCCCGCACATTTTCTTGACACCCTGTGCAGCAAAGTAGCCCGAGAACAAGCTACTTAGATACATGGAATGAAATTTTGTTGTAGCAACACATTAAAGGGAACGTCACTGATCATGTAGTTGTCCATTCGCTTGACGTATGTGGCAGCAGCGTTTGTTCATTTCACACTGTGACAGTGTGATTACAAGTGTGAATGGTTGTCTGTCTTTTTCTGTGCACTGTGATTCACTGGTGACCAGTCCAGGGTGAGGGCTGTCCTCTGTCCAAATTCAGCTGGGATAGGCTCCAGCTCCCCGCAACCCTGAAAAGTATAAGTAGTATAGAAATGGATGGATAGACATTGAAGGGGACTACAGTATTCTGTTCCTGAGAGTATATCATTGTAGAGAATGTTGACAAGAATACTCGACTGAGCTCTAATGAATTACACCCTGGATCGAGGGGGGATGAGGTCAGACATCTGGCAGGGGACTTCCAGTCAGTTTGCTACATCTCTGATCGCGCATGAAGATGCCCCCTTAGAACTGCGAAGTGTTCTCCGCTGATGTGTTAACTACCCAATAAATCAGTTTAAGGTCAGGAGTGTGGAGCTTGAAAGGCTGCCATTAAGCACTAACATTTGTAAGATAAACTTTAACGGATGGTTTATCTTATTTGCACACTTAACACGTACATTTTTGACAAGGGTTTAAAAGCGTCCACCGTTTTTAGCATCCTCACGGGCTGTAGCTCCAGGTAAATAGTGTCCAGTATTTACAGGCTTGAGGCGGGCATTGTATGTGTTGGTATGTGTGTGGCAGCTAAAGATGTTGAAGTCTTTGTCCCAGCTGCTGTGATTTCCTGCCAAGTCATTGAGCTGCCAGCTGTTACACTCTTCCATTCGATAATAATACTGTGAAAAAAAAAAAAAAAAAATGGAAGCTGTTCAATTCTTTCCTTTGTAGATAACATTGCTACTGGGTCCACTCCTCACCAGTCACTGTGCAGTTTAATATGATAATCATTTAATGGGCTCCTTCCCCCAAAGAGAGTGAGTCATGAACTAAGAACATCATATAAGAAATAATTAGGTCACATCACGAGAGGACAAATTAATGTTTGTTCTTTGTCTGGCTTTGTAATGAGACAGATGCTGTTCAAGCGCACTTTCTCCTTTAATTCACAAAACCATGGCGTTGCTTTCCAATGGCAACTGTGTAACACAATACCATTTTTTTCCAGCAGCAAAACAAAATGGTTATACACAAAGCACATTTTTTGCACCAGAAATGTGGATCACAGAACACACGTCTTGTTCACATTTTTTATTTTTAAGAGGAACTGTGTGTCCACACGAGGACATATATATGTAACAACATGAAAATGGTTTTCCAATAGAAATAGATTCGCATGAGTCGCACATTTCCTGTATATGTTCTCAGCCTATATATCGATAACAAGATTTAAAAAAAAACATATACAAAAAGCAATCAAAGCATTAGATTAATATTTTACATTGAAATCATCTTAATTCAGTGTCTAATGGCTTATTTTGCTACCATATTTTGACCTGCATGAATCAGTCAGACTCAGTTCAGCAGATATATCTTTATTGTCAGTAATTTGCTGACAGCATCACAGTGCTATTTAGATGAAGATCAGACGACATTTTATGACCAATTTATCCAGAATTTTAGGAAATTCCAAAGCATTCATGTCCTTTTTTTTTTTTTTTTTACTTCATGCATTTCCTTAGAACTAGTCTTACACCATGAATTATTTAACAATAGCTGTTTTTAGACCACCTATTCTTTGTTTCCACTGAATAGACAAGTCCATCCATATCAGAAAATTTATGATGTGTGAGAATCTCTGAATAAATGCTTTGATGAGCTCTTTACAATTTTACTTCGAGTAGCATTCCAAGATCTAACTTGTGTCTGAATCTGTAACTAATATACCAATTACAAGAAGAAAACATTTCATGATTGTTTCTTTGTTTCTAGATAATTGGCACCACAGTAGGCATTTAGCCATTCTGGAGCACTAGTCCAAACCCCAATTCAAATGAAGTTCAGATGTTGAGTAAAACATACCTAAAAACAGAATACCATGGTTTGCAAATCATTTTTACCCTATATTAAATTGAATACACTACAAAGACAAGATATTTAATGTTCAAAACTGATCAACTTTATTTTGTTTCTGCAAACATTCACTCATTTTTAATGTGATGCCTGCAACACATTCCAAAAACACTGGGACAGGGGCATGTTTACCATTGTGTTACATCACTTTTCCTTTTAACAACACTCAATAAGCGTTTGGGAACTGAGGACACTAACTGTTGAATCTTTGTTGGTGGAATTCTTTACCATTCTTGCTTGATGTACCATTTCATTTGCTTGACAGTCGAGGGTCTCCATTGTTGTATTTTGCTCTTTAATGGGCCACACATTTTCAAGAGGTAAAGGTCTGGACTGCTGGCAGGCCAGTCTAGTGCTCAAACAGTTTTGCTACAAAGCCAAACTGTTGTAACACGTGCAGAATGTGACTTGGCATTTTCTTGCTGAAATAAGCAGGGATGTCCCTGAAAAAGACGGTGATTGGATGGCAACATATGTTGCTCTAAAACATGTATGTACCTTTCAGCATGAATGGTGCCTTCACAGATGTGCAAGTTACCCATGCCATGGACACTAACACACCCCCATACCATCACAGATGCTGGCTTTTGAACTTTGCGCTGATAACAATCTGGATGGTACTTTTCCTCTTTGGACCAGAGGACACGACGTCCATGATTTCCAAAATCAATATGAAATGTGGACTCGTCAGACCACAGCACACTTTTGCACTTTGCATCACTCCATCTCAGATGAGCTCGGGACCAGAGAAGCCAGCAGCGTTTCTGGGTGTTGTTGATATATGGCTTTCGCTTTGCATGGTTGAGTTTTAACTTGCATTTGTAGATATAGCGACGTACTGTTTTAACTGACATTGGTTTTCTGAAGTGTTCCTGAGCCCACGTGGCAATATCCTTTACACAATGATGCCGGTTTTTATTGCAGTGCTGCCCAAGAGATGAAAAGTCACAGGTATTCAATGCTACATACAGATTTCTTCAGATTCTCAAAATCTTTTGATTATATTATGGAGTGTAGTTGATGAAATCCCTAAATTCATTTCAATTGTATGTTGAGAAATGTTCTTCTTAAACTGTTAAGAGTATTTGCTCACGCAGTTGTTCACAAAGTGATGAACCTCGCCCCATCCTTGCTTGTGAACAACTGAGCCTTTGGGGGATGCTTCTTTTTATACCCACTCATGACACTCACCTGTTTCCAGTTAACCTGTTCACCTGTGGATTGTTCTAAATAGCTGTTTTTTGAGCATCCCTCCACTTTTTCTTCCCCTGCTCCAGCTTCTTTTAAACGTGTTGCAGGCATCCATCCATCCATTTACCGTACCACTTATCCTCACTAGGTTCGCGGCAGTGCTGGCGCCTACTGCTGACTTTGGGCAAGAGGTGGGGTACAACCTGAACTAACACTAACCAATCGCAGAGCACAAAGAGACAAATAACCATTCACACTCCAATTCACACCTACAGACAATTTCGTCTTCAATTAACCTACCATGCTTGTTTTTGGAATGTGGGAGGAAACCAGAGTACCTGGAGAAAACCTACGCAGGCACACTATGTATATTCTCCAATATACATAGAGCAAGGCTGGATTTGAACCTGGGACCTCAGAACTCTTTGTCGCATATTCAATTGAATATAGGTTGAAAAGGATTTGCAAATCACTGTATTCTGCTTTTATTTACACTTTACACAACATCCAAACTTCAATGGAATTTTTTTTTTTTTTAATAATGTCTCACAAGTAAGTGTTTCCCTCCACTGGGTAACTAGTGTTTTGCAAATCTGTTTTAAGTACAAATTATAATTATTTTTTATTTTTAGTTTCCAGTATTACACAAAAACTATGCGCATCCATGGAACTGGAATTGAGTTTTAATTAATAGAGAGGACTGTCCATTGCATTTCGGTGAGCAAGCGACTGAGGCACTCTATGGGGAGGTTTTTTGTGTGTCACGTTTGTAAAATAAATTCTTCAAAAGTTTATTGTGTCTAACGTTTTTATAAATATAATTACTTCCAATTACTGTACATACTGTATATACAGTGATATTATTTGACCTTTTTTTTTTTTTTAGGTAAAAATGTAACAGTGTGTATGTGTATTTTAATGGTAAAGGCTTGTTTTTGTTGTTTAGTTTTTTACAGTTGAATGGTTTTATTTATTTGTGTGAATACCAACATTTAAACCTTTGTCTTTGGCTATAGTTACGATTAAATTTACAGTTTTGAAATCTCGTGTGAAGAAATTTTTATGTTTGGCAGCAATATTCCATGACTAAATAATGCTGCCCACGCAGCTAAATATTTCATAGCTTGAGTCAGGCCAGGCTGGACTATAAAAACGAGGCTGGACATTTTAACCTAGACAAGCCCGCAGCCATTCCAATTACTGACCTTCTTGCACATGCGCATGCATGCACACACGCACGCACACACATTCACACAAATATGCGCAATTCAAATCTAGGTTGAAATCAAAGTCATGAAACACTATATATTTGATTATATTTCAGATATCATGATGGTATAAAATATTTTTAATGGTGAAATTAGATAGGAATAGAGGGTATTACTATCTTAATTAATTTATTTCATATTTGCATCATAACAAATATATACAATAAACACCCATATGAAGTGAAATGACTTTGACGTCTGTGTCATTAAATCACAGAATGTAGTCAACATTATACAGCACATATGTTGTTACTACTGGATCTGGTGATCACAGCTGACACGCTTTGGTAGCTTATTGGTCCTTTAATGCAACATTTATTGAAAACAAAATTTCCAAACTCGTCAAAAATGTTTTTTGTTACAAAATACGTTGCAGCTACAATCTTGAATATGCACATGTACATCCTGATTTGAGTCCACTTTACGCCTGGATCAGACTACATGACAAATTTGGTCTTTGACGATTGCACTATGTCAGACTACTGCCATAAAATCTTGCCGTATCTCGGTCAGAGAGTGGCAACACTACACGACATTTTATATCCCGATACTACCGCTTCCCGTCTTTTACGATCACTCGCTTTTTCTTGTCAAATCAAACACTGTTGGAGACGCAGAACCACAAAACGTGTCACCGGTCAATGTGACCGGATACACCCCTTACCATGGTGACGAAAACAACAGTGGATCTCGCCAATATATTGGTAAACATTGGTTTGTCCGCGTGAATAAATGTTGACAACAGCGACCAATTATGTTGACAACAACAAGCAAGGGAGGCGATGTGCCGGTCGGTCACAACACGCAAATCCTACGATCGACGTCGAGGTGCCGCTGATATGTCACACTACACGGAAGATATCCCAATCTTTGGCGTCGCAGGGCTATCGTAGAGCCAAATCCTTGGTCGTGGATTATGTTACACTACAAAATGTTTTGTAGTACGCCAGGATTGTGTGTGATTTTATCGGGTTTTGTGTTGAAACTTTTAGGAGTGCTTATGGTCATAACTTTTCAAGCTCAAACAACTGCAGTCCTAAATGTGGGACTGAACTCTGAAATCGCTTTGTTCCATGTATGTTGTTCATGAGCATTGTTGTTCTTTAAATTTCACTTGATTTCAAAACATATTTAACACACGACTATTAATATCCCCTCCTTGAGCCGTCACCTTGTCGTGGTGGATGGGTTTGTGTGTCCCAGTGATGCTAGGCGCTAAGTTGTCTGGGGCTTTATGCCCCTGGCAGGGTCACCCATGACAAACAGGTCCTTGGTGAGGGACCAGACAAAGCACGGCTCAAAGAGCCCTAATGATGACGACAACCAATGGACTTCGTTTTCCCTTGCCCGGACGCTGGTCACCGGGGCCCACCACTGGAGCCAGGCCTGATGGTGGGGCTCGAAGGCGAGCGCCTGGTGGCATGGCCTGCACACATGGGGCCCGGCCGGGCACAGCCCGAAAGGGTAACGTGGGTCCCCCTTCCCATGGGCTCACCAGCCGTGGGAGGGGCCATAGGGGTCGGGTGCAGTGTGAGCTGGGCGGTGGCCGAAGGCGGGGACCTTGGCGATCCGATCCCCGGCTACAACAGCTGGCTCTAGGGACGTGGAATGTCACCTCTTTGGCAGGGAAGGAGCCCGAGCTGGAGTGTGAGGTCGAGACGTTCCGACTAGATATAGTCGGACTCGCCTCCACACACAGCTTGGGCTCTGGTACCAGTCCTCTCGAGAGGGGTTGGACTCTCTTCCACTCTGGAGTTGCCCACGGTGAGAGGCGCCGAGCAGGTGTGGGTATACTTATTGCCCCACGGCTCGGCGCCTGTACGTTGGGGTTCACCCCGGTGGACGAGAGGGTAGCCTCCCTCCGCCTTCGGGTGGGGGGACGGGTCCTGACTGTTGTTTGTGCCTATGCACCAAACAACAGTTCAGAGTACCCACCCTTTTTGGAGTCCTTGGAGGGGGTGCTGGAGAGCGCTCCCGCTGGGGATTCCATTGTTCTGTTGGGGGACTTCAATGCTCACGTGGGCAATGACAGTGAGACCTGGAAGGGCGTGATTGGGAGGAACGGCCCCCCCGATGCCTCTGGATTGGCAGACTGGGGTGGTGGTCCCCCTTTCTAAGAAGGGGGACCGGAGGGTGTGTTCCAACTACAGGGGGATCACACTGCTCAGCCTCCCTGGTAAGGTCTATTCAGGGGTGCTGGAGAGGAGGGTCCGTCGGGAAGTTGAATCTCAGATTCAGGAGGAGCAGTGTGGTTTTCGTCCTGGCCGTGGAACAGTGGACCAGCTCTACACCCTCGGCAGGGTCCTCGAGGGTGCATGGGAGTTCGCCCAACCAGTCTACATGTGTTTTGTGGACTTGGAGAAGGCGTTCGACCGTGTCCCTCGGGGAGTCCTGTGGAGGGTGCTTCAGGAGTATGGGGTACCGAACCCCCTGATACGGGCTGTTCGGTCCCTGTACGAGTTTGGTCCGCATATCCGGCAGTAAGTCGGACCCGTTCCCGGTGAGGGTTGGACTCCGCCAAGGCTGCCCTTTGTCGCCGATTCTGTTCATAACTTTTATGGACAGAATTTTTAGGCGCAGCCAAGGCGTAGAGGGGGTCCGGTTTGGTGGCCTCAGTATTGCATCTCTGCTTTTTGCTGATGATGTGGTTCTGTTGGCTTCATCAAACGGTGAGCTCCAACTCTCACTGGAGCAGTTCGCAGCCGAGTGTGAAGCGGCTGGGATGAGAATCAGCACCTCCAAATCTGAGACCATGGTCCTCAGTCGGATAAGGGTGGCGTGCCCTCTCCAGGTCGGGGATGAGATCCTGCCCCAAGTGGAGGAGTTCAAGTATCTTGGGGTCTTGTTCACTAGTGAGGGAAGAATAGAACGGGAGATCGACAGACGGATCGGTGCAGCGTCTGCAGTGATGCGGACTTTGTATCGGTCCGTTGTGGTAAAGAAGGAGCTAAGCCGAAAGGCGAAGCTCTCAATTTACCGGTCGATCTTCGTTCCTACCCTCACCTATGGTCACGAGCTGTGGGTCGTGACCGAAAGAACGAGATCCCGGATACAAGCGGCCGAAATGAGTTTCCTCCGCAGGGTGTCCGGGCTCTCCCTTAGAGATAGGGTGAGAAGCTCGGTCATCCGGGAGGATCTCAGAGTAGAGCCGCTGCTCCTCCGCATTGAGAGGAGCCAGATGAGGTGGCTGGGGCATCTGATTCGGATGCCTCCCGGACGCCTCCCTGGTGAGGTGTTCCGGGCACGTCCCACCGGGAGGAGACCCCGGGGACGACCCAGGACACGCTGGAGAGACTACGTCCTTCGGCTGGCCTGGGAACGCCTCGGGATCCCCCCGGAAGAGCTGGATGAAGTGGCTGGGGAGAGGGAAGTCTGGGCGTCCCTGCTAAAGCTACTGCCCCCGCGACCCGACCCGGATAAGCGGTAGAAAATGGATGGATGGATGGACTATTAATATCTGTAAAAGTCTGCTTGTTATCTTGGTCCTCGTAAATCATATTTCTGACACTACATGTTCGCCAATTAAACCATATTGAGACGCAGAAGCCGCCCCGAAAAATGTGATGAGACAAAAATGGGCCTTTGAGAGGCCCATAAAGGATGAGGTATGGCCCCATAAACCTGTCCATAAATTGACTCGAGTCAAAATGAAATGAAGGAATTACGAGGGAAATGCGAGATCCCCCTCATGCCTTCCATGAAATGGTCTGGGTTCCCTCTAAATTTAAAAATACGGACAAAGACTCATTTGTCACAGTGCATGTGGAAGAAGGACTGTTCTTCGACACAGCACATACACAGCAACAGCCACTGTGTAATCATTACAGCATGTAATTTACCAATTGATCTCAGTCAACTCTCATAATTCCACTGGAACAGCCCATTATGTTCTCCTCTTTCTGTTAATTCAATACGTGTGTCAAATTCATGCTGCAGCTCCATGCAACTGGACTCTGTTTCTTGAAAAATGTACCGTACACACATTCACTTGAATCTTTGGACAGCTGTGACATCAATGTTGGGCTGTGAAACCATTTTTACACCTTAAAAGAAAATCAATTATATCGTTTGAGTGACATGTCAAAGTCGGCTGTTACGCGAGCGTCTGTCTCCTTCACGACCAGAAATGTCTGTCAAATATTTGTGGGAAAAAAAAGAAAATAAAAAAAAAAGCTTTCATGTTATAGTCAGTAGCTGTTTCATGCGCTCAGTTCATCAGTCAAATGATTTGCGAGCGTAGAGCAGCTTCATAATTTGTTTTAACGTATGTTTGTAAAATGTGGTCATAATAAGCAATTTGATCAATCCATCTGCTTATCCTCACTAGGGTCACGGGTGAATATGGAGACTATCCTAACTGACCCTGGAGTGGTTGCCAGTTAATTGCAGACTAATAACAATAATTAACAAGATAATAAAACAAAGGATAGAATAAAAGAGAAACAGAATAAAACTAATAAAAATACATTGCAGTGTGATTAAAGTGAGTAGGCAATACGGAATACTACTACTACTACTACTACAACTAATAATAACAATAATAATAACAATATCCATCCATTTTCTGTGCTGCTTATCCACACTTAATAATTATATTCCAGGACACTGTCTCCACCTTGTTTGACGCATGAGGCTCTATTTTTGTAGAAGGCGCAAATGCCAGCGAATCCTGATTTTCGTGCATGTCACAATTGCGTGTTTGCCGATTTGGAAAACCGCTCTGCGCCGAGCTGGGCGTACCGGCACAGTGGGGGTGTTTCTTTAGCGATGCGCCTGGTGGAGTGACTATTTGGTGGTTGAAAGTCTAAACCACAGGTGTCAAACTCAAGACACGGAAGCCAGATCTGGCCCATCGCATCATTTTGTGGCCCGCAAAAGCAAATCATGTGCATCAACTACCATGATTCTTGCAAAAATGTACATTTTAAATTTTCATATTTCATAAATAATAAATTTGAGATATTACAAGAGGCGGCACGGTGGACGACTGGTTAGAGCGTCAGCCTCACAGTTCTGAGGTTCAACCCGCCTGTGTGGAGTTTGCATGTTCTCCCCATTTTCTGAACCCCGAAGCGGTTCAGAAAATGGATGGATGGATATTACAAGCATTTTTTAACCAAACCCTTTTTAACAGTGAAGAATATGATATGAAAATGATATGCCATCCGTCTCCAGAATATTGTTGACGTCTGTTATTGTTGTTGTTTATTTGATTGTATTCTGTCCTCATCCACTTTTGTTGTCTTTAGTGGTTTTCCAGGAATTTTGATGTTATTGAGAAACTTAGGACTCTTTGAATGCAAACAAATGTAGTGTTCAGCAACGGCTAAACAAAGACTACAATGAGGGCAGCATGAATTACAAACATGCAGTAGATGAAGGTGACCTTGACCATGATGATGTTGATGATGATTAACATCCTTATATGATCTCAATTGTTTTATTTCAAATCCATTGTGACCTAACTGTAAATTCCTTAATACAAATATAAAAAGTGAATTGCAGTAAGGGGGATGAAAGGCATAATTACAGTGGTGGCTTTTCCTTGTAAACATAGAATGTTCTCCCTTTGACCAGGGGCAATATTTTTTCAGGTTGTAGTCATGGTCATAAGCATTATCTCACTAACACCTTCCATTCTTCAAATTTCCAGTGGATTTTTATGAAATGACATCCCGGGCAGGCAACACGGTGACCAACTGGTTAGTGCAGCTGCCTCACAGTTCTGAGGACCTGGGTTCAAATCCGGCCTCACCTGTGTGGGTTCTCCTGTTTCCTTCCACATCCCCCCGAAAAAACATGCATGGTAAGTTAATTGAATACAGTAAACTGTCCGTAGGTATGAATGTAAGTGCAAATGATTGTCTGGCGACCAGTTCAGGGTGTACCCTGTCTCTCGCCCAGAGTCAGTTGAGAGAGGCACCACGACGCCTGTCACCCTAGTGAGGGTAAGCAGTATGGGAAATGGATGTATAGATGGACATCCCAGGCATTCCTGGATTGTTCTGGTACATACTGTATAATCTATAAAAAAGGTAACCCATTCTTTGAAAATGGACTGCTGGAGGCATTCTAGCACATGCTAGTAATTCCTTTCATTACACCAGTTATTGGATTGAAGTGCAATTGTGACACATTGGAGTGACAGCTCACTGAATGCCAAAGGGCTGCTAGACATACACCAAGCTTGAGGATGTTACTTTTTAGAGCTATCATTTGCATCCTATTGTATATACTTTACAATTTTATGTTGCAGTCATTGCTGAAAATGTCATAAAATTTGAATTATTTGGTCAAAGAGAGCTAAGAAAGTTATTTTTTTATCCTTATCTGTATTGTGCAATCAAATAATATTGACTATAGTTCTCGCTCACTGAAAACCTAAGCTGGAGCATCTCATCCATAATGAACAGAAGCGTTTATGTTGCTCCCAAACCTCCAAGCTGAGTAAGTTACAAAGAATTTGAGCACATTTGTTGAAGTCAAAAGTCTCAATGTATGATTTTTATTGAAAATGAGAATTATTAAAATAATGAAATTAAACACTTCTATACTGTGGCTTCAGTATAACTTGCTGATAGAGCAGCGTCACAGAAAAGTGCCCTAAAAAAAAATACCAGTGATGATATTCCATTTCCTTTTCATCCTTTTCCTTTCTCACAGTAAGCCCAATGATCAGTTGCATTAAAAGCAAGATCCAATAAAACATAGTGCTCCGCTTGTCATCAAGGGAACCACGTGGGAATGGCTCTTGACCTATTTTAGATCTCGACCTGAAGTGGTGAATAACCATTATATGCTTGTTCAGTGTAATTTTCGCCTTTTTGTTCTTTGAGGAAGCCTTCCCAGGACAACGAAGCACCACAGAGACACTGAGAAATGGAGCGGAACCAGCCAAATTAGATCTTCTCCGGGCTCCATTGTAACTGGGGCCACAATTTAAGAGCAAACATGGAGGAAAGAATAAAAGCAAGTCAAAAACAGAAATTTCCACAAGCGAATTTGCACATTTATGTTTTACTGTATATACATTCTAAAAATATCAGGCTTTATGTTATTTTGTCTGTCATCTGAATTATTTTTGCAGTTTTCTGGACAATTCAAATTTTTGTGACAACATGGCGATACAGGATAGGATCATAAAATAACAGTCACCTTGCCACCATCTCCCTGTCTTCGTTTTTTTCTTCCTCAAGCTGTCTTGTATGCCTCAATTCACCACCTTTTGTGTGTGTCATATGCTGTCTTTCAAACAGTCGGCGGTGTGAAGCAGAACCAGTGAAAGAAATCTACAGCTCACCCCCTTTTTGTTTCTGTCTTACAGGGTCCACTTTAAAGCACAGTTGTTATGCAGATGTGTCATATCTCACATAAAGACAAGGAAAAGGATTGAGAATTGCATTTATTAAATGGTGCCTTTTCAATTTAGGGGAGGAGTTTGATTAGCTATACTGTATGTTTCATATTTAAAAAAAAAAAAAAACCTTGGGTGAACAGACCACCTCGTTGGATAAGCAGTTGCATTAAATGAATGGGTGGTTGAAGAGATGGATCAGTCGCACCCATTTTACATTAGAAATATCTTACAGCACACAACCAAATGTCACAAAAAGTATGAATATTTAAAACAAAATCATGATCCCGCCTCAATTTAATTTAACACAAAGCTCGCAGTAAGCCTTGATTTATTCTGTTGCATGAATGGCAACAGGTGGATACACAGATTTACTGTACCTTCTGCCATCTATTTTTTATTTATTTTTTATTTTTTTTTATGTATTTGTGTCTGTGCGAGTGCATGTGTGCCTGGATGGACTAATCCTGTGTCCATCACATTCTCTGACACAGTGACCTGAAAGTCCCTGTGTAGCACGTACTAATCCAGATGAGGCCATGCGGCGATTAAATTCAAGATCATATCACTTGTGAATATGAAATAGAAGAACACTCTAGCCACTTTACAGACGGCACAATATATGGCTGTCTGAGACAACAAGATGACACAGCTCACAGATGTCACACTAAACACACACATTGATGTAAGTAGGCTTCACGGAGCCGATGACACAGAATGTTATTTATAGCCCTGGTAAGAGGTAAAAGGGTCATGAGACGACAGTTACTCGGGATAAAGAAGCAGGAAGAGTACAGCATCCCAAAACCAGGTCACCGTGCCGATGAAGTCAGTTGATAATATTTAGTAACTCTAGAGAAACATTTGCCATTTTATCTGAAAACAGCAACGATATTAGTGTCCCCTCAATCAAAAAAGCAAGGAGACTGTAATAGTTTTTCAATTTAATTCATTGTTAAAGGCTTCATGCGAGTCACATTTGCCGAGTGTATTGAAGTACATTGTCGTTCAAGCCTTTTTTAAGAACTGCAGTTTTTTGTTTGTTTGTTTGTTTGTACAATGTGAGCCTTCAAGGTTGAATGCTTAGTTCTTACAAATTGGAGTTCACCCAAAATCCTCTGGAAAAATATGCCACTCTTCAGCTGCGTGAAGGATAAGTTGCTTTGCTTTTTCTCTGGCTTTTTGTGGGTATTTTTTGTGATCCCACTATAAGAGGAATGGCCAAAAGAGATCTCATTTCATAGATATCTACTTATCCAATTAACCCTTTTTTTTTTTTTTTTTTTTGCTAAAGGAGCGAGCTATGCAATTTAAAAGTGTTGTGCAAATTACTTTAAAAAAGTAAATAGTTACAATTACAAATTACTTTTCCCAAAAAGTAATAGAATTAGTCACTGAATTACTCATTCACATATGTAATTAGTTACCAGGGAGAGGAATTACTGTGTTACTTTTTCGGGAAAAAAAAAATGTGTCAAAAAAAACATTTGATTTTTGAAAAGGTGCCACAAAGAGTAGAACAGTAGAAGAGCATGCCCTCTTCACCATACATCGCTGCCAGTTTGTTTAACTTGGTCCCAGACAAAATGTGAGGCGCCAGAAAAAACGATTTTCATTTGTTTTCGTGGCGTGGCACTCGTCGTCGTCTCCGTCGGTGTTAATGGCCACTCATTTCGTATAAGTTTGTGGCAGTGAAAGATTTTACATCAGGTTGCTCGCCACCGATGTGGAGGAGCGCTTTTGTCCATGGCATGATGTACATTTCATGTATACATTCTTTCCTCTAATTCCTGTAGTTTACAGAAAATGTATGTCTATACTTCCAGTTAAAGAAGGCTGCTTTAGCTCTAGATTTAATCAGGTTCGCCATTCCTGTTATATATCATTTCCTCAGTCCTCACAACTCATGACTTACTATATGTCAATTCATGTTGTGTGTCTGTGCAACCATCCTTGCTTTATGTCTAAACCGGCCCAACTTTTGCTCTACCTCAGCCAATCATCATCACTTAAGCGGTTATCTCGTGCTCCTTCACTAAGAATAACAGTAGAAGGAAATCACTTCCTCTCCGTTTAGAGATCTTGCTGGTCTGATGAAAACAGCTTCAATGATCTAATAATTAAAGTAACGTGCCATTTTAATTGGCATGAACTGTAATGTTATCATGATTGAAAAAGTAATTAATTAGATTATCTGTTACCAAAAAAGTAATTCAGTAACATCGTTACTCCCATCACTGCCAATAAACACACTTTTTGGAAAAGAGGTTATGCAATTCATACATCAAGGACAATCAGACAGGCCTTTTGTTTTTCGTCATCTGATTTGGTAAATTGAGCGGTTTCTAAGGAATTGCCATTTTGTGGTAGCATTGATATTTAGAGTCAAAATGGCAATGGGGTGGAAAAGGGATAGCCCAGTTAGGGTGATATGATTTTTATATATAGTTTGAGCTAAAATGATCAGTGCACAAGTTTTTAAAATTTGTGTAATGAGTTGTAATATAGTTGTTATTTAATTCCAGAAATAAGTAAATCTACTCAGTAGTGAAACAACTATGAAGCAGGATGTGATACCAGATGACAGAAGAACAAAAATACCTGATAATTTTGTATAATTTGATTGCAATTATTTTCCTCTTTTAGAGCATAATAGCACTGAGGAAAAGATTCATGATTTCCGGAGGGTGCAGATCACTCCATGGAGCCACAGTAAAATTGTACGAATGTGTAAATTGTATTAATACAGGCTACTGTCAATGGGCATTAAATGGATTTTAAACCAAAGAGATGAATAAAGATATTGAAGACAAATTGGTAGTGTTGAACACAAATGACAAGAAAGGTGCAGAAAAAAAAGGAGTGGGAGAACAGGGGTAAATTGTTTCCGATCTGCCCAAAGAGAGGTCAGCTGTTGCCAGTAGACACACGTTAATCTGTCATTACTCTCATCAGGCCCGCGGCACTGCCACACTCACACTGCGCGAGCATTCGCGTGCGTGCAAAAGCAGAAAGTCTGATTGGAATTCTGTTTGCGGGCTGGGTGAAAGCTGAGTCACCATGACGACCTGGAACCAAGGAATGTAGTAGAATGGGGAAGATACTTGGGAGTTTCAGTCAAGTTGTTCTTAACTGCCATCTGTTTTAAGAGTGGAGAGTCCCGTACTGGCAGCCATTTTACAGCATTTTTAATGATCTTTTCAAGACCCAGAAAATACTGCGTTCTATGACTATGCAAACACCAAAACTACCACTCAAAAAAAGGGTTCTACTTTTTCCCGTTACTTAGTAATCTCTAGTAGAACATAGGTTGATTTCAACAAAAAGACCTGTTCACCAAAAAAGGTGGGAACAAACTTTTTCTGAAAAGAAAGAGGCAGAACAGTGACTCACGCAAGTATTTTCTCCTTTAGTGACACCCCAAATTTTTTCCTTGTATTGAACAATACAGAGAAAGGGATTTGTATGGCAAAATAATCATCTATTTACAGATATACAGTTATGAAGCGTTCCTTTTGAGTGATGCTGATGCAATACATGGCGTCCCTCTTATGACAAACACTTTTTACTAACTACCCTGACACATCCTGTACGGTTTAAACTATCCATCCATCCATCCATCCATTTTCTGAGCCGCTTCTCCTCACTAGGGTCGCGGGCTTGCTGGAGCCTATCCCAGTTGTCATCGGGCAGGAGGCGGGGTACACCCTGAACTGGTTGCCAGCCAATCGCAGGGCACATAGGAACAAACAACCATTCGCGCTCACAGTCATGCCTACGGGCAATTTAGAGTCTCCAATTCATGCACGTTTTTGGGATGTGGGAGGAAACCGGAGTGCCCGGAGAAAACCCACGCAGGCACGGGGAGAACATGCAAACTCCACACAGGCGGGGCCGGGGATTGAACCCGGGTCCTCAGAACTGTGAGGCTGACGCTCTAACCAGTCGTCCACCGTGCCGCCCGGTTTAAACTATACATATACATACTCTTTTTAAGTGTGAGGTGCCTAAAATTGTCCGACTTGCAACGTGTGGCCATTTTCTCCTTCATAATCTCCCATCTTCGAGTCTGTTCTGAACTCAAATCCAAAGTGCTACACTGCTGTCAACTACAAGGGGGTGTTCGTCAGCACAGTTGTGCGTTGTGTGCCATTGACGTCTACAGAATGAGTTAAGCGCAAGAATGCTGCATTTAGTAATGTCATGTTTTCCTAAGAGCAATCAGAAAATATTTTGCTCATATTAACCACTGTTGGTTGCTCATTGTTTTGAGCAAATTCATCATTACTGTGCCCTACCTGAGTATTCACATGTAGAGCATTATTTTTGCTTAATTCTGTTCGGTTCTGCTGTGGATTCTGCTTATTTATGTTCTGCAGTTTCCACTTAACAGCTGTAGTTTGTCCATGCTCCATTAAAATTTGACTTCTCACAATGGCCAACAGACTTATGTCGAGATATAAACTCCGGAAAAGAAGATACAAGTGAGCCTGTCTAAAAGTCTGTGTTCTGTGCAATATTGCTGTGTTTGCTGTCTGCTGCAGTGAGAGAAGTTTGAAAATAAAAGTTTGAAAAACACCCACATTCCCCTCCATTGTTGTTTGGTCAAGTGACTCTTCTGACTGACTCGTTTAAGCACAGGCAGTACTGTTATGAAGTGGAAAATTGACCCTAAAAAAATTGAAGTGATCACAGCCATGGTAAGACGGGGCTAAAATTACACAAAACTACTACAGGAGGAGTTTAGCTGTTACCTAATACTCTTGGTTTCTGTAAACTTGAGATGAATAGTACATTTTGGAACCTTTCACCTTTTCTCTATCCTAGTGTTTTATTTAAGTGGTAAGGCAATCTAGAATAGATAATTGCACTGAATGAGTTTGAGTGAGTGTGTCTGAGAGGTGACAGACACGCAAAGCCTTCACACCAAACTGCCTAACATAACACCTCACCTAAAAAGAAATGTGAGAAGGCAAACTGTCTGAATAATCTCCTTCGGGGGAGTGTGTATTGAACAAAAAATGTAGATTCAGGAGCTTGAGAAAAGCTCCAGTGCACAGTTCAAAGATTTCACCCATTTGTAAACGCTTTGAGTATATGACTGCTTCCTGAGCTGACTTTGTTCACTGGATGAACTTCATGTTTCAGAGAAGGAGTGACAGCGAGCAAGAAATAAAAAGGTAGATGGTAAAATGGACACTCAGCTTTTTCTTGAAGCTGGTCTTTATTCTGTATATGTTCAGTCAGACCGAGCTCTTTTGAGTATCACGACACAAGACTTCTGAATTATGTGCTGATCTATGCATTCACCTTTTATCTCCCACAACTCTACACCTGGCAACCAGATAATTTATTGGACAGATTATGGATCTGCACTTTTGTAGCACACTTAGATAAATGGCATTTTATTTTTCATGTCCCATATTGCTTGTAAAACACCCCAAAAATATATTTTTGGGATAATATGATTCGCAATTCTTTTAGTGAGTTATTATGAGAAGTCATGCAAGTCTCTGAAATACATAACCTAAGGGTGTTAAATCAGGAGCTTTTCTAAACTTGCAACTGTCAATTTCTTATTATAGGCAGTGCAGCAACTGATCACTAGAGCCATGTGAGCCCCTGTGCTTTTGAAGTTCGAAATATGGAAACAAAATGTCATATTGGTGTAACAACCTTGTGACGATCACACTGTTTCTAGACAATAATGATAGGTCCTGATCACACCGAGAGGGATAAAAATGTCAGTTGAATTTCGTCAACGAATGTGATAGCTGGCAGTGCGTATTGAAATATCACACCGCACACACATGAAGAAATGCACACACGTACACACAATGTGTGTGATGGCAGGTAGCACCTTATCCTCATTTCTCTCCACCTCTGACTCACTTTTTAATGAAATCTTATTTTATCACTTGACTTTCTTTCAATCTTGTCTGTAGCTTTTATTTTCTACAATGGAAAAAGGAAGGCTGCCTTCCTCTCCGTCTGCTCTTAGCAGCTTGTGGGCTGACAGTTGTTCAAAAGAATATGTCTTGTAGACCAGTCTGTGTTTGCAGCCTTACTAAAGAAACCCTTGTTGCAGCTACCACAGAGCTAATGCAGAGTAAGAATGATGTAGAAAGCCTGCCTCCACTTGTAGGCCTTATGAATAAGCCAAAAAGTGTTTATTCTTATGAGAGATGATAATATGCCGCGGAATATCTGCTCTCGCATTTTACACTTCATGCTGCTCAGCGAAAGGTTGTCTTCAGGTTAGCTGCAATATACTATATATAACATATATAATGCTGTATCACTGTTCCAAACCCATCTAACCTCAAAAATAGATAAGAAAATGTGACACTGAAGTGGAAGTATATGATTCTAATTACATTTCAATATGTGTCTGTCTTTAATGGGTGGTGATGGGTTGTTCAAATTGAATACCATTTTTAGACAGGTTCTATCTTACCTATTTCTAAAAATACTTTCTCTCTCCTTTTCCTGGATACAGTATACTGTAGAAAAGCACTTACGAAGAATCAGAAAAAGCACAGGCTGGGTGCAAGAAGACAACCTAATGTGGATGTTGGTGCTGTGCCATAACACACTGTCCAAGATAGTGCGATATTTTACACAATACAAAAATCTAAACTCACAATCCTGCCCGTTGAAACTCCTCTCACCCGCACACCATTAAAAAAATAATAATAAATAAAAAAGTCAAGCAGCAATCAGACTGAGAAAGCAATGACAATCTCCAGGAAAATGATTTTGTACCGAAATGGGGAGCAATGTCTATAGCTACAGGGGGTTTGCAAAATAATTTGCAAATAATGAAAGCTCAAAGACTTCACAAAGACTCTAAATTAGACAGCATCTTTGCCCCGCTCGGTACTCGTTGCGTTGTTCGGTTACATTCCGTAACGCCGATTTTAAAGTAGGTACGTTCACCTTGCTCCTTTTCTTTTGTTTAATAGTTTTTTTTCAATTCATGTCTATTTACTCCTCTTTCCTTTCCTCGTCGTAAAACATTTTCACTTTAAATTAAAAGCTAATATGAATAATTCCTTTGAATATAATTATATGGAAGGTGAATCTTCACCCTCTTTTTTTGGCGCCCCCTTGAGGCCACGGCACCCTTAGCATGTGCTTATCCCGCCTAACGGACGAGCCGGCCCTGATTGCATGGTAGCTTGTATTATTCATTGAGCTTCAACTGCTTCCATGGTAGAAGAGAGAGAGCTTCAGGAAGCCAAGGCTTCGGGCTCACTGCTGCTGCTCATCTCACTGCAATACAGTGTAATGTATGGTAATGGGCCCTCTTCAGTATTTTTAACAACATTTATTCTCATGAAGGCCTGGATTTTATGAGATTTTACTCAGCGCTTCCTCTCCCGTTCATTTATCTCCCAGTTGCTCCCTAAGCATCCATGTTGTGCTATGAAGTGATTTATCCAAAAGTGTCAGCTCTCAATAATGTCAGGCTTAGCAGGACTTAGTGGAGAGCCAATTATACTTGCCCAAGTGCACGCACACATAAGACACACATCGGATGCCAGTGTTATGCTGATGTGTATATGTAAGTGGTTTTATGGCTGATCAAGATGGTTGCAGGCATACTCATAACATTGCCACTGATAAGTGATGCATTAAACTGCTGGGCTTTTAAGATGCCATCTCTTGCACGCCGCCTCTCTCCACTATATCTCTCGTTCCGTATATTATCCATTAGAATTTTGCTGTTTCATGTTTAAGAACATTTGTCTTATGTGTGAAATTGAGGGCGCTAGTGTGCTGCAGATATGTGCAAGTGTTGTGTGTGTGCGTGTGTGTGTGCGCTAATCCACAGAAACAAGTCCTCGAGAAAACCCAAAGAGATTACTTACGCTGTGACCTCTTCCCAAATTTCTTTTACCTACTTTTGTAGGTTGACGCTTCTCTAACCACATGAAGAGTTGTGCTAATGATTGGATTTGTTGTCCTACTGATTCATTGCTTGAGTAGAACATGGAAAATACATTTCCGTGGAGAGTGTTTCTCGCTATTCTCTCTACCCAATTTTTAACACATTATATCACTGTAACCTGATGTGGTGGTAAAGTGGTAATTTGCATAAGCACCCGAAGGCTGAACTGAACTATAGGACTGTCTTTTATTGTACATTGATTGAGAACAATTGAGTGTGTAAGCCTCCAGTTTCCTTTTCAGTGGATTCACAGAGTGCCTGGCCAGCTCGCAGATCTGTCTTTGTACATAATTTTCAATGTACGGTTTTAGAGTGGGAGACTGAAAATCACACATTATTGATAATTTCAAGTCTGCAGGGCTTTTTAGCCTCCTTCTGATTGACTTCCCCCCCCCCCCCTAGTCCATGTACAGTAAGGATTAAGTATGTACTTAACCGATTTTGGACGGATGAGGGGTAAAACAGGCTGCTTGATTGAGCGACCCGTCAGTTCCAGTGACCTTATGCAGTTGGAGCTTAGTAGAGCAGAGAGGGAACTGGAGCTCTCAGCTTATGTCAATGGTGTCATATTTGGACTTTGCGCAAAGCTAACAGGACAGAGTGGACGGGAGTCTGTGTGTGTGTGTGTGTGTATGTGTGTCACCTCAAAAGGTGAAACACATGTAAAGCATAGCACAAACAGCTCTGTGTGGGCGAGCAGTTTCATCTTGGAAGATGAAGTTCGGCCGCGGACGGTTGAGATATGTGAATCTCATCTTGATATCTCTCTCCAGGCCTCCAAGGATGTCAGGTTGTGTTTTCATTTTCCAGAGGGGAAGATGCTGTCCCACACCTTCACACTGCCTCAACCAAAAGATGGTACTCTATCAGTGCAGCAATCAGCATAGCGTTATCTGTGTCTTCTCCACAATTGGATTCTATGATACAACTGCCGCAGGGAGAAGCGGGATTCATCGCTGAACATAATATTTCTTCACATGTTTATGTACCTGAAGCTTAAAACAACAGAAAAATGAGCTTTGTGGCATTGGCAGAGAGGATCTGACAATTTTTCATGGGCACAACCCACATACTCAGCTCTGCTGCTTATCCAAAAAATGCACGTTGCTTACAAATGTTGTACCATTTTAAAAGGGAAATAAACATGCTTTCTTTCAATACATGATTTATTGCCAAAAAGTATTGTTTACAAAAAGAAATAATCTACCAAACCCAAATGTCCTTAATTCTTAAACATCTTTTATAATAAACTGTTTTGTACAACGTTACGTAAAAATAATTCCCTGTTTTGTTTGAGAAAATGCGTAGTTGTATTAGGCTTCACAAGAATGCCTAAAAGACAAGAATAAGAACGAATCACCAAACTGATTGATATGCAAATGAACCATCTTCTGAACACGTCATCTGGCCTTTCTTGTACTGTACAAACTATCTTTTTTTTCTTTTTTTATTAGTGTCAGATTTTTTTTTAAATCTTCCAGTTCGATTTTCATTTTACTTTACTTTGACTGTTCCACTACTGTTTCTGACTGTTGATGTTTAAGTTAAAACACGCTTTAACGCATTTATCTCTATCGCTTGTTTTAAGCACATTGGGATGTATAGAATAATCAAAAGTGCACTATAAATTTGAATATTACCGTTATTTTATTTCCTTTAATTGTTATTCAAGTGAAGCCACGGGGACCATTAGCGTTGTAGAGGTTGAACATTTGTCATTTATCTTTAAAAATAATCAGGCAAGAACCCCAATTATTATGATTGACAGCCCACCTAACAAGAGAAGTTGAATTTGAATTCTGTCTATGTTTTGCAAATCTGACCTAAAAATGAATCAGCTTCAATGTTTTATTTAAGAGCTATGCCAATTGGGAAAAAGTGTTTTGGGGGTTGTCACAATGTGCATGTGATGTGAGGTATTTTTTTCTAGGTTGTTGTTTTTGGGTGTAATGCATTTTTGTTCTTGCGTAAAGCTTTTCAAGAAGAAAGAAAATTACCATCAAATCTCATGACAGTAGGACAGTAATGCAATATTGAGCCTTCTCATTTACTGCTGAAAACTAAAATGACTGTGTTCACTTGATTTTCTAAAATTCTAAATTCATGACTGAAATGTGTGCGATAGAGTGAAGCACAAGTCTGTATGGTTATGTAGACATGTTTGAAATCATGCAAGGAAGTGGCCTTTAAATTCCTTCTAATCACTTAAAAAGAAATACACAGAAACGAACACATTTCAATAAGCTTAAATGGGTATTGCAATTATAGATTGGAATTGGTCATATGCAGTTGTATTGTGTTAATAAGACTCCATTGCACATGGCATAGAACAGTGGTTCTCAACTGTGGTCACCCTGTGACCTCCATTTTCCTATTTCCTATTATAAAGTCACGACACACGTTTTATCATAGCATCAACAGTAAAGATTTTTTTTGTTTTTGTTGAAAAATAGCATATGAAGACGCATATACAATATATTATACTTTTAAACACTGTTGTATGAACCATAAACCATATTGCTAGCCATGACATATGCAAGCCAGAGGCAGAGCTACCTTGTGTTTGTTTCTGGGATAAACTAGTAGCTGGAGTGTAAGGGTGAAACAATTCCTGTAGTTTACTGAATATGAATACTGCACTTGTAATTTTTTACCAGTTGTCCACAACCCACCCAAAATGGGTCCGCGACCCACTTTTGGATCCCGACCCACCATCTGAGAATCCATGGCATAGAGACTGTAATACTGCACAGGTTTGTAATTAAAATATGTCTGTGACTTACACATCATGGCAAATGTAGTTTAACAAAAAATAAAATAAATAAATACATAAAACATTGAATTATGAACTATTAAATACACAGAGCCCAAATTATGCATGACAGAAATATGTACTTCTGCTGCATTCCCGGCACTTCATATTCTTTTGGATGAAGTTTACTGCGGGACCTGAGGGAATCATGTGAGCTGGTACATCTATATAAATTATGACCTGGTAATGTGGCTGTAATATTCCACAGTTTAACGACAAACGGTCCTGAAACGATCCCGAGAATACCCGACGTTGTCATACTGTAAGTGTACCAAAGCACTGTAAATCTTTTTGCGCTCTGTAGCTGAATGTCCTGCACTGTGTTCCTCATTCATGTCAATCTTGTTTGTACTGAAATGATTTGTATTTGAATGTTGCTCTTCACACTCTCTCATTGCTTCCTATCAATCATTCTTTCATTGTTTTTCTTCAATACTTCCTACACCACGACAGCCCCTTGTGGATCAACATGAAAACACTTCCCACCTGCCGTCTTTCTTCACACCTACAAGGTTACCTTCTATGTTTTTATTTGAACATGATTTTGTTCTGTGTTGACAGGGCACATACACGCACACACACAAACACACGCACGCACACGAACTTCCTTGAGTTATTTGGGTATGTTTTGTGATTATGCACGTGTATGTGCGCGCATGTGCACATGCACATATTATAACAGCATGCACACACTAACACAGAAAGTTGTTTGACGCACACACCGACCCCGGGTTTCATCGACTTCACACCGACAGGTGCCCTTCCTCACTTCTGCGTGGAAACAGGTATCATCAACCTGACAGTGACTGATGTGGTTTAAGCAGCAGGGGTCTTTGCACATTTTCTTCTCTAGTCTTCCACCCTCTTCCCTATCGAACCTCCACTCCTCACTTTTTTTTCATCTTTTTTATGTCACCGCACCACTCACATATTCAATTTTGCTTCTCCTTTTACTGCTTTGATAGTTTCTCAACTGCCCCTCGTGCATTTTACATTTCCATCTATGAAAAACATTTTTCAAACATGTTGGCTGTCATTTTGTCCTATAGGGTAATTCAATTCTCACTTGTTGACTGATCGCATGAGTACATTAAGTTGTAAATATGTGTCTGCAAAACAAATCTTTGGCCTCAAGCCCCTACGTTGTCTACTATAACCCTTGTTTGTTGTTTGCAGTTTAATTAGAAACATACCAATGCAATTGTGTCACACTGCATTTGACCAAAAATGAGTACTGAACAGCATTTTAGTACCAATTATTATGGAAAAGTGTTGTGCTGATGCAGAATCAGCAGGGTAGTTCCTTAGTTGTAACTTTCAAACTAACAAAATAAAGAGGGGTTACATGAAGGGTACTTGTTGAGCATATGGAAAACAGGAATTGTGTTTCTTTGGATTTTTTACATTGTCAGAACGATCCTCATTTACACAGAGAGGCAGAAATGAGTGAAAACACATACAGTATATACAAACACACTAAAGTATATGCTTGACAATGCGTGCTTGCGTACAAAAGTGTATATTTAACACTCCACACAATGTCTAATTTGACACCCAAATATTTTTCCTTCATTTCCCAAAACACCATTTTTGTATAAACATATGGCCGAAACAAGATCCATCCAGCCATCCAGCCATCCATCCATTTAATGAGCCGCTTCTCCTCACTAGGGTCGCGGGCGTGCTGGAGCCTATCCCAGCTGTCATCGGGCAGGAGGCGGGGTACACCCTGAACTGGTTGCCAGCCAATCGCAGGGCACATACAAACAAACAACCATTCACACTCACAGTCAGACCTACGGGCAATTTAGAGTTGTCAATTAACCTACCATGCATGTTTTTGGGATGTGGGAGGAAAACGGAGCGCTAGGAGAAAACCCACACAGGCACGGGAAGAACATGCAAACTCCACACAGGCGGGGCCGGGGATTGAACCCCGGTCCTCAGAACTGGGAGGCTGACGCTCTAACCAGTCGCCCACTGTGCCGCCGGCTGAAACAAGCTAAGTTTTAAATCAGTTTGTTTGTTTGTTTGTTTGTTTTAAATGAGTGGCCGGTGTTAAAAGCCCCTTCAGCCAAGTGCCTTTTTCAATTTTCTGTGTATTTATGACGAAGCAGCCCCACGTTTTATGTCAAACTGTCACATCAAATCCAAAGGACACCACAGCAGTTTCGAAAATTAGGTTCAAGTGGTATGTTTTCGTGTGATTGAGCCACCGGCACCAAAGGAGGCTAAGAATCAATCTGTCTTAATATGTCATTCAAATGTCATGCTGGAGAGATTTGACATTACTTACAAGATAGTCTGTCCATCCATCCATCATTTACTATACTGCTTATCAGGTCAGTGTCGCGGTGAGCGGGAACTTATCCCTGCCGACTTCGGGTGAAAGGCCCGCTACACCCTGGACTTGGCCTCCAGTCAGTCACAGGGCACACATAGAGACAGACCATTCACTCTGACATACACTGTCACTTAGTGGGAACTGAACCCACGCTCTCTGCGCTGAAGTCAGGTGAATGTTACTGAAATATAAAACTTTTTTTTTTTTTTTAAAACATCAAGAAAATTATGTTATTCAGAGGTTCATCCGTTTTAGAAATTGTATACATTTCTTTACTCGCCTACATATGTCAGGCTTCCTAATTAAAGGTCTGTGCCCACTCCGCTTAATCAAAGGAGCAGTAGCTCTACATTGAGCTTGCTTTGGTTATACTGTCTCTTAATTTGTGCTTATCTAAGGCTAATGCCAAAATGCCCTATAAAGGAAATTAATTCTAGCAGGTTTTATCTGCGATATCATTCTCTTGGTCATTACACAGCTCAAGACCATAGCTGGTGAAAACAGCCTTTGAGGGCACATTTAGGGTCTGATTCATTAAAACTTTGCATGGGAAAAAACTGGTGCAAACTGGATTGTTCAGGCAAACAGATGTATGACGATGATGAAATTAATCAAATAACCAGGCGAACCCATCATTGGGTCTGCCAATATTGCCATGCAGTTCATTTTGCACATTCTGGAAGTAGTATAGGCAAATAAATGAGTTTAGCATGCGCAATGTAATTGATCAACACAGAACAAATTGTGATGTCTGTGATACTGCATCTTTAAAATTCCACTACTGAAGGGCAGGTACAAACCTGGAGTCAGTCACAAGCACTGTTGCCAAAAGTGCGTGCAATCTGTTGGAGTGAGTGAACATGCAATTTAGGGTCAGATAATGGGGATCTTAATAAATAATCCCAATCTTTGCAGATCACATGCAATATGCCCACCATCAGTACGAACAATCTGTTAGCGAGAACATGTGATTTACTGTCTGCTATTTGGGATCTGAATAAATCAGGCCCTTAGAGCTTTGTGTTTTGTTTTTTTTTAAAGTAGAAAGCAAGCAGCGGGATTTCAGAGCAGAATGCAATTGGGGCTGTGCAACATTGGTTAGTCTTCTGCACCTGTATGAGGTCATGATCTGATTAGGTCAGCAAACTCTGAATTTGCAGAAGTCTTTCAAAGAAAGCATATGCACTGTATATGCGGCCATGAAAGTATTGCACTGTCAGAATCGGACCATTATGGTCTGCATTCATTTCAAGATGGACCCTAAAGACTGTGCAAACCCAAATGGCTTTTTTGACTTTGATTGAGGTCTGTTATATTTTAGACCAGTCTACCAAAACTATGATAATGTTTCTATTTTATAGCCAAATATTCCAAAGGGTACCAAAATAACTGTTCTTAAATTAGTGGTTGTGTTAACAGACAGTGAGCTCCAATTAGGCACCACATGCATCATCAACTTTCAGGCAGAGTAATGCTCCTCTCAAATAAATGCCTCCCTTGTCCTCTCAGAAAAAAAAAAGGTGGGGAATATTTTATCTCAGGCCATAAACGCTACCATTCACTTATTTTGTTCTGAACAAGTTATTTTTATTTAGGTTTAAACTTCAGTTTCAATATATCCATATACTGTATCAATTTATCAATAGTAGCTGTGATGATCTCAGTTGATTGGTAGATACAGCATTGTCATACAGTATCTGTGTGCATAGGATAGGATTAAATATGATTTTAATTGACATGAACAATAAATAATAATAGTGAAATAAAATAAAATCCACCATGGATACAATGAATAGGATATTAATTTTTTATTAAGAAACAAAATCGGTAGCCAGCACATACTTTTCTTCGTGGAATTCATTAGTGGTTTACAACGTGTCAAACTATTTCTGTACGCAGTGATGGGATGTACATTCACAACCAAACGGCAACACCACATCCCTTCAGCAGCTATCAGCTATCATGCCCCTACACCCACGGTGAAAAGACAAGCCAGATCAGGTCTGTTCGTAACAAAATTAGTGGCAAGCTGATTTGAACTATACCGCTTGGTGGAAACACGGCTTTAGTGAAGCTATAACGTTTGCGATTGTAATTATTATGAAAATGAATGCGGAGGACATAAAAGCAAACTATTAAAAACAGACATTGTTTCCAGCAGGGGAGAAAAACAAAATAAGAGAGACACAAGCAATGCGCAAGAACAAAGATGGAACAGATGGATAAAAGCAGCGCCCTGGGGAATAGCTATCTGTGATGGACAGAAAAGTCAACATATTTGGCTGAGGAACGATAAAGACGAGAGTGGAACAGGAAACAGTGAAGAAATATATCAGACAGATGCAGTCAATATGTTTTTTCCATCTTTGAATATTTGTCAGGTATGTCTATTATCTGGAAATAATATATTATCTTGATCTATGTCAATAAAGTCATCAGTCTACATGAATCTCTGCCTGAGATGGAAATGGAAAATACACTTTTATGTAAAAACAGAGGTTTCAAAAACAGAACAACGTCTTTTAACAAACATGTTGCTACTTTCTAATTATTTGTTGTGTTGAGTGTTGGTACGCTTAATAATTGCTTCCTATGCGAAGAGCGTAAACATCTGCAGTAGAGCACACACATCTAAAGTGGACCCCCACAATTCACAGCGGAGCGGGAACGGGCCCGTCCACGAATAGCAAAAATCCAATATTCAATCCAATAATTGACGTCCATTATAAATGCCATAAAAAAGTAAGATTTTTTTTCTCTAAACTTCTCTAAACACCCCCCCCCCAAAAAAAAAATAAATCTGCAAATCCATGAATCCGCTGGTGGCAAACCTCGAATATGCGGGGACCCACTGTACAGTATATCATGGTCTGTATGTGTTGTATTGCAACACTTTCAACCTGAGGATAAGCCTTATCGCTGGATGGATGATTTGAAATCCAATTAGTGTTATCTGGTTTTATCGCATTCCTTATTGTGCCATATGTAAACTTAATTGTCAAATGTATTATACTGATTATGATTACTCTCATGGGAATTCCTCTTACACTCACGTATATTTATTGTTGCACACCACACAGAGAAACAAACCACACACACATATCTGACATGCAAAGGAAGACGGCAAAGTGAAGCGGTGTGCAATCAGTGCTGCGTGCCGTGAGTTAATTGAGTTTAATGGACCTGTAGCGTCCAGATAGCGTATATTTCACGTTCAAGTCCTCTATGTATTTTTTGCTTGAGAAAATGAAACTCGCAGTCATTTCCAATAATATAAATGTTTGTCACTTTGGTCCATGATTACTTCAAAAAGTGATATGGTCAACATTATTAGCAAAAAAGAAATGTATGCAAAGACAGAGAACTAGCCTCACCTGACCGGACACTGTTGCGACGCAAGAGGCTGTGACACCGATGTGTTTATTTAGGCATAGAACATAATCTGCCAAAACAAAACAAAAAATATACAACGAAAAGGATATCATAACTAGACTAGGTTATGGTACAGTACATACAGGAAGCAGTCGTTATTTTGTTTCTATTTTTTGAGCGCAGGATCTGATTTTTTTCCCTCCGCTTTTGCACAGGTTGTGACTCAGTTTCCTCGCAGGTGCTCTTTATTTTCGGGATTGCATTCGGCTTCAGTTTTTTCTTTTCTCCGACAAAAATCATTTATCTTTCAAGTCCGAATCATTGAAATGATCATGCAAATTACAAACCTCTCACTTGGTCCATCCTATTTTGTTTTCTTTTGCTAAATTATTCAAATTGTGCGAGAAAATAAAATGAATCAGGATAAAGCAACCAATAACATACCAATGTGCTCTCATTGTTCTGCGTCCTACTCCAGCAGGTTGATGTGTCAATCATACAGGTTTTCAACCTCAATGTGGACGGGCCAGAATCTGGCTGAAAATCAAAATAAGCCTAAAATTACGAATGGGTCTATTTTGGGGGGATTTTTTTTCTGCAGAAATATTTTTGAGTCTAGGACTATGGGAACTTTGATGACACCTCAACATGTGTCAAAAAGATAATTAGAATCTCTTCAACAACTAGTTGCCATTTATTTTTATCCGCAGGAAGACTTGAACTGTCACCCACCATTTGCCCCCCAAAAATATTATAGCAGTCTGGGATTCAATGGGTTAAACATTCCTTAATAATTGTTTAATGTTAGTTTAGGTTTTTTAAACACAACTATATATATTACATTTTTTTGACGTGTTTAAAATCATTTTCTTTCATGGTATTTTTAATCCCGTGTCTCCAGCTCTGTTTTCGAACTTGTTGTTTGAGTGATTACTGCTGATGTGGGCTTGCTTTTCTAGTTTCATAGAGATGGATTGGTCTCCCATGTACTTGTGTAACAAGGGCTAATGATTTTTTAATGATTATTTGTCAGTTTTCTAATTAAGTGGAAAAGTGAGAGTGCAGAGGCACACACATAGGTGGAGATATACTATATCACACAGCTAACATTCTTGGTGGTGTGCCAGAACATTTTAGGGGTTGGAAGAAAGCAAAGGGCTATACTGAAACCTGACAGTCACTAAACAAATGGCCCACAATTGTAATGTTCCTAGTACTATTTGAAAGTCATTACTGTTCAGCAACGTGGGACCAATTAGAGGTATACATTTCCATTGAACATAGCCCTGAAGCATACCTGGTCCCAATATTGGTCGCAATAAATCCCGCCCCACTCCTTCAAATGCATACATGCACACATATATATATATATATGCTATTTCCAATAATGATCATGGTTGGTGGGTAATGAAGTGAATTTATGGAGACTGATAATCATTGAGTAGTACCACTTGCTGTTCAACAACTGTTAACAACATAAGAGCTACACACGACACGTAGAAGAGACTTGAGGGGACATGTCACACGTATTGTGCGGCAACAATAATAACTAACCTGCAGCAACACCAAGTTTTAGAAACTCGCATCCGTATGCTGGTACCCTCTTAAACCGAGTGTATGCAAATGTCAGGTAAACTACTGACCCCAAGTACAATACATTTCCCCCCCCGCTATATTGTGGTTTATCATTGAAGCCCCTGGTCTATCGTTTTTTTTTAAGCAATCTTTTTCAATGGGTTTTTATAGTATTTTAATGCCCTCCCATGTGGGAAAGGAGAGCCACAGTCATCGATGCACTTTTCAGAGATTTGTTGAACGCTGGGAGAACAGTAAAACACAGTGAGGCTACTCATGCAAAAGCTGCTGTCGGCCACAGCTCATACCCAGACACTCATGCTGGCTAGTCAATGTCACACGCCACCCCTACAGGCCCCTTCTTCTTAAAGTAGTGTACACAGATACAACAGTAAGTACCATATTTTCTATGCATTGTTTTTCAAATGCATTTTCAATGTGTTTATGGTAAGTGTATTTCAAAATCATTGAATGTGTTTTTATTAGTCTAAATGTATTTTAAAGTATGTAAGCAAGGGGTACTGTAATTTTTTTTAAAATTTGGTCTCTCCATAACGCACATTTTCATCTATTGTCGGGTGGGTCTGGTACATATATCCACCACGATGAACAAGGTTCACTGAATACTATAATCTGCACTGTAAATAATCAAGAGTGATAAATTCAATCAGGCCTCTTTTTGTGAAAACTATATAAAATGTAATATATATATAAAAAACTGTTTTTTATATGCTCTCTTTCTCAGATTTACAACTATTGCAGGTTGATCTGAGCCTATTCCCCACAATAAACGGGCTTCACTGTATATTATAATCTGCATTGTAAATAATCAAGAGTTGTAAATTCAATCAGATCCCTTGCGTGTGGTTTCTTGAAAGCAATATAAAGCTGGAGTCATGCATATTAGTTTTTAGTAATGCAATCTGCGCTAGTATTGTTGGGTGACCTTGTAGCAGTGGTGGTTGGTGGAGTTATCTCAGAGGGGATAGGATTAGGGTTAGCATTATAAACAAATGATCAATGTTATTGCTACCCTTTCAATTTACCGATGCTGACCCATTCTTACAGTGTTTAAAATTAGCACACAAAGCAACGATCTCGCAGAGCCGCGACAACAACAACTGTAAAAAAAAAAAAAAGCAGCAATGTGACAGCGGTGTTTGGCAAGGTGCAGCCAATCCTGTATACAAACCTGCTTTCACTGATTGGAGGACAAACGCTGAGCTAAACTCCCATGATATCATCTCGACGACAACTTCATTCCTAAGGTCTACCTAGTGGGGTCCAGCAGACAGCGTGTAAATTTAGGATTCCACCAGCAAAGTGCACATGTCAATACAAAACGCGGAAGTGCTGCGTGCATAGAGACAGACCATAGACATATGTCGACATCAACATATATACTGTAGTTATCTAAGCTTAGATAACTCTCTAAGCTATCTAAGCTATGGAGACCGAGCTGCGAGTCGAATGTGACGTCCAGGACTTGGGGCGTTGGAATGTTGCGCCCAACCTTGGTCCTATCTCTTTCATTCCACAGAAGCTACTGCACATGTCAAACTTTTAAAGCGAGTCAGTGACTAAAGATTTCTGCGCCCCAGACCGTAAATACATTGTTTTAGGCAACAAAATATAACAAAATAACTAGGACTCATCAAACTATATGTATTAACTATATACTGCTCATCTAAAAATAGGTAGTACTAAATAATATTACATTACTAGATAATATTCTTGTTTATTTTTTATTTTTTTTGTCTCCAAGATAAGTAACATGCAACATCTTTCCTTTTGCCACGTTGTTAAAATCAACCATGGCCAAAGATAGGAAGCAGGTTCATAATTTTAATAAAAATTACTATGTAAGCCTATGTACACACCCAGTTTTCTGTTTCTGGATGCTGCGGATGAGGACTACCCATAAGGGAAGTAATGACATGAGGTTGAGAGGCTGTGGGTCACTGTTCCCAATCTATATTTGCTCATTGCACACATAATTTCATCCCCGATCCCATGCATACTCCTTTTTGTCTGGCTCTCCCTGGAGCCCCTTCGCTCCTTTCATTCACAGACACATGTGATAGGATTCATTAACTAACACTGAGATGTTTTATTGCACTGGAGAGCAAGTAGATGCCCTATATCCCCCATTCATACTTGCACATACATATGTTTTGTTTTGAGGCTACACTTTAAATATGGCTCTAACGAGCGAAACACAACACGAGTGTAATATTGGTTGCTTCAACAATGCTCCAC
The DNA here is from genome assembly GCF_024500275.1 of Phycodurus eques. Taxonomy (NCBI): domain Eukaryota; kingdom Metazoa; phylum Chordata; class Actinopteri; order Syngnathiformes; family Syngnathidae; genus Phycodurus; species Phycodurus eques. The sequence continues at coordinate 22,935,304 of NC_084531.1, forward strand.
AGGTGCTGAACAATCTCCAACACCCACACGTGCAATGACTATACAACATATTCTTTAGCTATTCAAGAATATACATTGCTTGCACATTATGTAAAGACGAGGGCAACGCAGACCACTGAACGCTAAAAACTAAAACGTAACTCTTTTGTGTGAAATGTTCGTTGTCTGCAATTGGGTTACAAAATTACAGCATAGATTTGTTACAATAATTCTGAAGAGGAAACCCTCTTTCATGTCTTCTGGACTATGCCACTGGGCTCCTTGGGTAATGCGTATCACAATACTTATACAATACAAACTACAGAGAAGTAGCTGTATCTGGGGGACCTACGTGAGGATCCTGTTTGTGGACTTCAGCTCTGCGTTCAACACCATCATCCCCGAACTCCTCTCCTCCAAGCTTCTCTAGCTCAGCGTCTCGCCTGCCCATCTGACAGTGGATTTACAGCTTCCTGACGGGTAGGACACATCAGGTGAGGCTGGGGGACAATACCTCATCTACACGCACCACCAGCACTAAACCCCAAGGTTGTATCTTCTCTCCGCTGCTGTTCTCTCTCTACACGAATGACTGCACCTCAGCGCACCCAGCTGTCAAACTCCTGAAGTTTGCAGACGGCACCACAGTTATCGGCCTCATCAAAGATAGTGACGAGTCTGCGTATCGACAGGAAGTGGAGCGGCTGGAGCTGTGGACACAACCTGGAGATGAACACACTCAAGACTAGAGATGATCGTGGACTTCAGGAGGCATCCTTCGCCACAGCTGCCCCTCACGCTGTCCAACTGCCCTGTGTCAACCGTCGAGATCTTCAAGTTCCTGGGAATTACAGTCTCTCAGGACCTGAAGTGGGCGACCAACATCAACTCCGTCCTCAAAAAGGCCCAGCAGAGGATGTACTTCCTGCGGCTTCTGAGGAAGTACGGACTGCCACAAGAGCTGCTGAAGCAGTTCTACACAACGGTCATCGAATCAGTCCTGTGTTCTTCCATCACAGTCTGGTTTGGTGCTGCTACAAAAAAGGACAAACTCCGACTGCAACGGACAATCAAAACTGCTGAAAAGATTGTCAGTACCCCCTTACCCAGTCTTGAGGACTTGCACGCTGCCAGAACTAAGACAAGAGCGTGCAAAATCCTCTTGGACCCTCCACATCCTGGTCACCACCTCTTCCAGCTCCTTCCCTCAGGTAGGCGCTATCGATCAATGCAAACTAAAACTAGCAGACATTCCAACAGCTTCTTCCCTCTTGCCATTAACTTCTTAAACAGTTAACTTACAATTCCATTGCAACATGCTGCCAATTTTGTCTTGAGATCACAACTCTGTCAGGCAAATTATACACTACTAGTGCACTCACTGTAGTAGCCTCGCCACGCTGCAGTATTTGCATATCTGTTGTTGACTAATACGAGCCACTCAGGTCCCAGAGTATCATCTGCAACATTTGCACAATCAACATTGTCCCAGATTATCGCTCTACTAGTCACTTTAAACTGCACACATTTCCTGAAGTCTCTGCGCCCTTTGCACAATGGTCATTACACCGGACTATTGTTCTATTAGTCATTTTAAACTGCTCTAATTGCTAGAGGACTGTGCATCTTTTTACGCATTGTCAGGAAGAAAAGAAAAATTGTACCGGCATTACAACATTACTGGTAACCTTTTATTGCTCAGTGACTGTGTTTTTTTATGTCTTTATGTCTCATGTGTATTCTCTGTCAATTGACTGTCTGTTGTCGTACTAGAGCGGCTCCAACTCCCGGAGACAAATTCCTTGTGTCTTTTTGACATACAGTACCGGTACTTGGCAAATAAAGATGATTCTGATTCTGATGTTTATTTCAGTCCTTTCTCCGCCATGAACGAGCAGCGACACAGTGCACACGCAATGCAGGAATGAACATGCACCCACAGACACACACACATACACACAAGTTAAATTACAGCCTTCTCTTTCCTTGAACGAAAGGAAGTAACTCGTGCTGCATGCTGAGTGGGGTTGTGAGAGGGCGTGAGTACAAATGTGAGAAGTGAGTGAGAGCTGGTTGTGATGTACAAGTGCAGGGAACCCTTGGAGAGCAGCTGTCAGTGTTGGTAGCAGGATGTTTGAGATGGGTTCAGATGATCGTTTTGAGGCTTTTTTCCCCCCCATGTTCACAGCTACTTTGGTGTAAGGTTTCTGCTCCTGTTTGGATGTGCAATTTACAGTGTAAGTAATGAAACAAAACAACTGCCCTTAGCGCTGTCAACAATCAGAAACAATAGATTAAACTTTTGTTTCAAAATAAAAATCATTGTGTATTTTAAGTAGTTTTATTCATTGATTTTGCCATTGTGAATCATTGGAACTACAAAGGTTTTGTCCTCAGTTGTTGGGATGAGCATCATAAACATTTAATTCATTTAAAAATATTCTGTCCATTGTGTGGAATGAATGTGTGTTTAATCATGTCTTGAAGTAATTAAGGCTAAAGGTCCATCTCTTTTAGAATAATACATCCATCCATCCATCTATTTTCTGAGCCGCTTCTCCTCACTAGGGTCACGGGCGTGCTGGATCCTATCCCAGCTGTCATCGGGCAGGAGGCGGAGTACACCCTGAACTGGTTGCCAGCCAATCACAGGGCACATACAAACAAACAACCATTTGCACTCACAGTCACACCTACGGGCAATTTAGAGTCTCCAATTAATGCATGTTTTTGGGATGTGGGAGGAAACCGGAGTGCCCGGAGAAAACCCACACAGGCACGGGGAGAACATGCAAACTCCACACAGGTGGGGCCGGGGATTGAACTCGGTCCTCAGAACTGTGAGGCTGATGCTCTAACCAGTCGCCCACCGTGCCGCCGAGAATAATACAAAAAAATGAAATAAGTCACTGATGGTGTAGTGGTTAACTTGTATGACTTCTCTGCAGACAGTGTGTGTTTGCAGATTCCATATCATGGTGTGAATGTGAGTGTAAATTGTTGTTTTATACATTTGCCATATAATTACCTGAAAACCAGTCCAGGGTCTCGTCCACCTTTCTAATAATTGCTCCTTTGTTTTCTATTCATTTATGAATTTTCTGGAGCCGCTTATCCTGTTCAGGGTCCCAGTTGACTTTGGGCAAAAGGCAGACTAGACTTAACCTTTCCCACTCACATTCACACCATCGCCAAGCACCACTGTAAATACAAATACAGCAACAACAGTGACTTCCGCTTGGTTTCCCGGTAATCAATTAAGATCAGTCGCATCACCCCTAATTGGTTCAAGGCCTACGTCTCTCAGTCTTTGTTGTATTGTTTGAAAAAAAATGAACAGAAAAAAAAAAAAAACTATCAAATTAATCTCTTGCCACTCTTAGTCTTCTGTCTTTCACATAACCAGGCAAGGCAGATGGTCTTGGTTCTGGTTGAGCTTCTTGTTTGAGGGAATATTTTCATTGCCTGTGTTGGTGCTTAGTTCCTTTACTCGTATGAGGAGAATGTCCTGGGCCTGCTCCATAACTGCTTTAAAGATAACTTTGGTTGTAAATGGATTTGAATTTGAATTGAACTTAATATCAAGTTGGGAAATGTTTGCCAAGAATAAATAAATAAATACATAAAACATGTATAAATCTGGTCTGAAATAGCCATTGATTTCCTATCAGAGATGTTTCCGATATCCAGGATGACAGGTCATTTATGAAACATTAGTTTTGGATTTCTTTCCAGAGACTGCAGCACATGTTTAGGCATATCCACAGCAGTGGATATGAAAATACATGTAACAAATGCTGGTCTATACCTCTGAAGAAGATTGTAAAGCAATGTAGCATGAAGGAGCTGTGGCCCAGCCAAGCCACCATATTAAGGGAACTCATTTAAGCAGCATCCATGCGTGATCTCATTCTTTTAGTGAATGCAAAAAGCTTGCGACGATAAAGGATAATTTGAATGTAAATCATCTGTTAAATTAACCTTATGGCCTTACAGGAAGGGGCTTTCTGTATTTCTTAGAATATGAATGACTGCGCTTTTTTTCTGTGCTGCCAGCATCAGATAATTGCAGGATTATCCCAATATATACATATAAATATAAATAAATAAACTTTTGTTGTTATTGCCATATTTCCATTATCAGGGTACTCATCCCATCAACTATTACTATTTGTCACAGTAACAGTTGCCACCTTCCCTCAGCTTATATATAGGCTGTTGCAATTTACAACTCAGTCTTTGAGAAAGGCTATCAAAATATGTTTTTAATTTTGAAGTGTTTGTTCATGGTGTCCAAATAGCTTTGCATATTTAACTAACACATAAATGTGTGATGACAGGTAGCTTTAAGTCAGGTTAGCAGGTGCACTGTAAATGTTATAATAATAGGGATAGAGCTGAAAAGCAAGTCTCGGTAACTATCCTTGTAGACTTCTGTATGTCATGAATATACACCTGTGTTCCCCCTGATTCTTTTTGGATAATTCTACAATGTCAACTTTGTTGAAAAAAAGAGTTTATTATACAAAATAGATATTTCATAATTAGTTATATCATGCACAAGGCAAAATCCTCACATCCACATTCAGATTGGTTTGATGCCCCACGAAGATACCTGAACTCAATCCATCAAACAGATATACACTGAAGAAAAATATTTCCTCCCATTTTTCCATGAGATGGTATACATATATTACATTAGACATATAGACATATTTTATTGTTTCACTCACCCAATTGACTGAGAGTTGACTTCACTTAAACTCCGCGCGGTATAGGCTGAGGCTCGGAGCGCGTCAGACGCTACACATCGGGAAAAACTCCTTTGCACAATATAATCTTATTCCAAGTGTTCCACTGAGCCGACTGGTCATTCATTTAAAAAACGTTAAGACACACTTTTGTTCGCCGCCGCTGCCGTTGGGCACAAGCACGTCATCGTGCCCTTTCTTCTTCGTTGGTTTACGTCGGTTCTTCGTTGCATTTCACAAGTTCTTCTTTGGGGCTGGAGGACCAGGCATCGAAACTGGGAACCGACATTTTTTAATTTGAACGGTTCCGGGAGAACCGGAAAGTTAGTCCCGGTTCCAATCGGTTCTCGATTCTCGATGCCCAACTCTAGCTCTGAGATCTACAGATTCAGGTCAGATAGTGGAGCACAGAGTCCAGAGCAAACATGGTGAAGCAGCATTTCGCTCTTATGCTGATGATGTAGTGGTTAACTTGTATGACTTCTCTGCAGACAGTGTGTGTTTTCAGATTCCCTATCATGGTGTGAATGTGAGTGTAAATTCTTGTTTTATACATTTGCCCTATAATTACCTGAAAACCAGTCCAGGGTCTCGTCCAACTTTCTAATAATTGCTCCTTTGTTTTCTATTCATTTGTTAATTTTCCGGAGCCGCTTATCCTGTTCAGGGTCCCAGTTGACTTTGGGCAAAAGGCAGACTAGACTTAACCTTTCCCACTCACATTCACACCATCGCCAAGCACCACTGTAAATACAAATACAGCAACAACAGTGACTTCCGCTTGGTTTCCCGGTAATCAATTAAGATCAGTCGCATCACCCCTAATTGGTTCAAGGCCTACGTCTCTCAGTCTTTGTTGTATTGTTTGAAAAAAAATGAACAGAAAAAAAAAAAAACTATCAAATTAATCTCTTGCCACTCTTAGTCTTCTGTCTTTCACATAACCAGGCAAGGCAGATGGTCTTGGTTCTGGTTGAGCTTCTTGTTTGAGGGAATATTTTCATTGCCTGTGTTGGTGCTTAGTTCCTTTACTCGTATGAGGAGAATGTCCTGGGCCTGCTCCATAACTGCTTTAAAGATAACTTTGGTTGTAAATGGATTTGAATTTGAATTGAACTTAATATCAAGTTGGGAAATGTTTGCCAAGAATAAATAAATAAATACATAAAACATGTATAAATCTGGTCTGAAATAGCCATTGATTTCCTATCAGAGATGTTTCCGATATCCAGGATGACAGGTCATTTATGAAACATTAGTTTTGGATTTCTTTCCAGAGACTGCAGCACATGTTTAGGCATATCCACAGCAGTGGATGTGAAAATACATGTAACAAATGCTGGTCTATACCTCTGAAGAAGATTGTAAAGCAATGTAGCATGAAGGAGCTGTGGCCCAGCCAAGCCAGCATATTAAGGGAACTCATTTAAGCAGCATCCATGCGTGATCTCATTCTTTTAGTGAATGCAAAAAGCTTGCGACGATAAAGGATAATTTGAATGTAAATCATCTGTTAAATTAACCTTATGGCCTTACAGGAAGGGGCTTTCTGTATTTCTTAGAATATGAGTGACTGCGCTTTTTTTCTGTGCTGCCAGCATCAGATAATTGCAGGATTATCCCAATATATACATATAAATATAAATAAATAAACTTTTGTTGTTATTGCCATATTTCCATTATCAGGGTACTCATCCCATCAACTATTACTATTTGTCACAGTAACAGTTGCCACCTTCCCTCAGCTTATATATAGGCTGTTGCAATTTACAACTCAGTCTTTGAGAAAGGCTATCAAAATATGTTTTTAATTTTGAAGTGTTTGTTCATGGTGTCCAAATAGCTTTGCATATTTAACTAACACATAAATGTGTGATGACAGGTAGCTTTAAGTCAGGTTAGCAGGTGCACTGTAAATGTTATAATAATAGGGATAGAGCTGAAAAGCAAGTCTCGGTAACTATCCTTGTAGACTTCTGTATGTCATGAATATACACCTGTGTTCCCCCTGATTCTTTTTGGATAATTCTACAATGTCAACTTTGTTGAAAAAAAGAGTTTATTATACAAAATAGATATTTCATAATTAGTTATATCATGCACAAGGCAAAATCCTCACATCCACATTCAGATTGGTTTGATGCCCCACGAAGATACCTGAACTCAATCCATCAAACAGATATACACTGAAGAAAAATATTTCCTCCCATTTTTCCATGAGATGGTATACATATATTACATTAGACATATAGACATATTTTATTGTTTCACTCACCCAATTGACTGAGAGTTGACTTCACTTAAACTCCGCGCGGTATAGGCTGAGGCTCGGAGCGCGTCAGACGCTACACATCGGGAAAAACTCCTTTGCACAATATAATCTTATTCCAAGTGTTCCACTGAGCCGACTGGTCATTCATTTAAAAAACGTTAAGACACACTTTTGTTCGCCGCCGCTGCCGTTGGGCACAAGCACGTCATCGTGCCCTTTCTTCTTCGTTGGTTTACGTCGGTTCTTCGTTGCATTTCACAAGTTCTTCTTTGGGGCTGGAGGACCAGGCATCGAAACTGGGAACCGACATTTTTTAATTTGAACGGTTCCGGGAGAACCGGAAAGTTAGTCCCGGTTCCAATCGGTTCTCGATTCTCGATGCCCAACTCTAGCTCTGAGATCTACAGATTCAGGTCAGATAGTGGAGCACAGAGTCCAGAGCAAACATGGTGAAGCAGCATTTCGCTCTTATGCTGATGATGTAGTGGTTAACTTGTATGACTTCTCTGCAGACAGTGTGTGTTTTCAGATTCCCTATCATGGTGTGAATGTGAGTGTAAATTCTTGTTTTATACATTTGCCCTATAATTACCTGAAAACCAGTCCAGGGTCTCGTCCAACTTTCTAATAATTGCTCCTTTGTTTTCTATTCATTTGTTAATTTTCCGGAACCGCTTATCCTGTTCAGGATCCCAGTTGACTTTGGGGCAAAAGGCAGACTAGCCCTAACCATTCCCACTCACATTCACACCATCGCCAAGCACCACTGTAAATACAACTACAGCAACAACAGTGACTTCCGCTTGGTTTCCCGATAATCAATTAAAATCAGTCGCATCACCCCTAATTGGTTCAAGGCCTACGTCTCTAAGTCTTTGTTGTATTGTTTGAAAAAAAATGAACAGAAAAAAAAAAAATCAAATTAATCTCTTGCCACTCTTAGTCTTCTGTCTTTCACACAACCAGGCAAGGCAGATGGTCTTGGTTCTGGTTGAGCTTCTTGTTTGAGGGAATATTTTCATTGTCTCTGTTGGTGCTTAGTTCCTTTAATCGTATGAGGAGAATGTCCTGGGCCTGCTCCATAACTGCTTTAAAGATAACTTTGGTTGTAAATGGATTTGAATTTGAATTGAACTTAATATCAAGTTGGGAAATGTTTGCCAAGAACAAATAAATAAATACATAAAACATGTATGAATCGGGTCTGAAATAGCCATTGATTTCCTATCAGAGATGTTTCCGATATCCAGGATGACAGGTCATTTATGAAACATTAGTTTTGGATTTCTTTCCAGAGACTGCAGCACATGTTTAGGCATATCCACAGCAGTGGATATGAAAATACATGTAACAAATGCTGGTCTATACCTCTGAAGAAGATTGTAAAGCAATGTAGCATGAAGGAGCTGTGGCCCAGCCAAGCCACCATATTAAGGGAACTCATTTAAGCAGCATCCATGCGTGATCTCATTCTTTTAGTGAATGCAAAAAGCTTGCGACGATAAAGGATAATTTGAATGTAAATCATCTGTTAAATTAACCTTATGGCCTTACAGGAAGGGGCTTTCTGTATTTCTTAGAATATGAATGACTGCGCTTTTTTTCTGTGCTGCCAGCATCAGATAATTGCAGGATTATCCCAATATATACATATAAATATAAATAAATAAACTTTTGTTGTTATTGCCATATTTCCATTATCAGGGTACTCATCCCATCAACTATTACTATTTGTCACAGTAACAGTAGCCACCTTCCCTCAGTTTATATATAGGCTGTTGCAATTTACAACTCAGTCTTTGAGAAAGGCTATCAAAATATGTTTTTAATTTTGAAGTGTTTGTTCATGGTGTCCAAATAGCTTTGCATATTTAACTAACACATGAATGTGTGATGGCAGGTAGCTTTAAGTCAGGTTAGCAGGTGCACTGTAAATGTTATAATAATAGGGTTAGAGCTGAAAAGCAAGTCTCGGTAACTATCCTTACCGCGTTTCACAAGTTCTTCTTTGGGGCTGGAGGACTTGGCATCGAAACTGGGAACCGCAATTTTTAAATTTGAACGGTTCCGAGAGAACCGGAAAGTTAGTCCCGGTTGCAATCGGTTCTCGATTCTCGATGCCCAACTCTAGCTCTGAGATCTACAGATTCAGGTCAGATAGTGGAGCACAGAGTCCAGAGCAAACATGGTGAAGCAGCATTTCGCTCTTATACTGCTGTAGCGGACATGCTCCCCGCAAACGGAGGTGACACAGTGGCTCCACACCGTTTGATAAACTGCAGCCTTCAAAGCCGCCCTGGTGCCAAAAGGGACCGATCGACGATGGGATGCAAATACTGCAACAAACTATTAGCTTAATATCCAAATGTTCGTGCGAGGCGTCACTCGCAAGCAATGTCGACCGGGCGGACTCTCATTTAATGTTTAACCAAGAAAAAATGTCTTCTTGGATATTTCACGAACTCTGCAGAATTATTCCAAATGTATGCCTTGATGTCTGTGTCATTGTGTCAACTTTACAAAGGCAGGTGTGAGATTTTGAGAACTGTTTGTCTTAACTCCCAGCAGCATGAAATGTGATTTGAATCATAAGCAGTTGATGATGTGCCAAAACTAAAGTATAATCATTCCATGTGCTTGACCTGTGAGTAAAGAGAGTACCAAGTTGAATTTATTTTATATTAATATATGATTTTAAACCCATTTTATCAAATTTGTAGACAAGATTCATGCTGATGGGTGTGGTCTTCTCCATCCCTCTTCGACAGGTCCCTGGGGTACTTAACCCTGGCGCTCGTGTGTTTTTTCTCTCTGGTGTTTTTTCTCTCCTCTTGTCTTGCTGGCAGCTTCGGCCACCCCTGCCCTTTCTTTGTTCGGGCACGGCTCGGTAACCGAGGGCCTTGGGTATAGAGACCCGGCTTCCCAGCCTCTTCGTGAGCCACTGCTAGGCGATCAGAATAGCTACTATGAAGGTACCAGATTCGCTTCCAACCAAGTGGAATCGTTCTGAAATTGCCAACGAGCCACAAAAAAAAAAGGGAGGTACAGAGATGGTCCTGTCCTCCCAAGAAGGCGTGACGCACAATTTTTCATCTTCCGCCTCTTTCGTTTTTGTTCTATTTTTGTACATCTTTTTCTCCTGCAACCAAATCTGTCGACTTGCTTCCGGAGCCACTTCCAGAGAGAGTCGTGAGTAGACGCGACAAAAGTTTTGCCAGACTACAATATTAGTGCCTTAATTTCGGGGAAATTACTAGCTTCAGACAAAATCTCAACTTTGTCCTCTCTCTTTCTCCCATCCGCACTGGACGCAGTAAACGCTCACGTTTCGAACTTTAGTCCAACACACAATGTTCTATTTCCCTTTTCGTACACCTATTTTCGTTCTTTTTACCATTATTAGTGTTATTTTCTTTCTTTAGTTAGACCCTTTGTGTGTTTCCCTCTAGATCCCTTGTAGATGTCATTAAATATAATATATAAATTCAACTTGGTTGTATTTTGTGTGTTTTCTGAGTTTAAGTAAGCCTCTGTCAGTGTAGCAACATTCAGATTACGAGACTGAGAAAGAAAGTCTCGTCACAATCCCTAAACTATTATCCACATAAAAAGTGACGTGGTGTCCCTTTAATAGGTAAAATTTGTTTGATTTTAACAATTAAACTTAAAATTACGATAAACCGGAAGTAACGCAAGGGTCGCTTCCGGCTTATTCTTTTCTCCTAAATTAATTACATTTTTACTTGACTAATATACGCTACACTGCACACAAATGCAATAAGCTGCCAACAGAAGTGAAGTCAGCCCCACAAGTGTCGATATTTTTAAGCCGAGACGAAAAATCTTTTTTTTTCTCTCATGCTTATGATTGAGCATTTTGGAGTTTTTACATTTCTGAAATCTTTTCTCTCGCAAGTAATTTTGGCGAGTTTTCTGTATTTTGTTTATAAATGTCTTTCTGCTCTTTGTTTTTAAATGCTTTTAAACATGTAAAGCACATTGACTTACCTTGTATATGAAAGGCACTAAATAACTTAACTTGCCTTGCCTTGCCTTGAATGAGCTCAGATCTGTATCTTTCCCACACAAGGTCATTGAAACAACAAAGCTAGTGATGGTGAAATACTTTTGACTAACATAATTTCTTTAAACGTTTGCACCTTCTCCTTGAATATGCCAGAGAGGTGTAGCATGGGGCAAGAACAACATTTGTGGGCAGATTGGCTTTATCTGAAAGTCTTTTTTTCTCCAGATTTAACTGAGAACTCCTTGAATTATTGGAGTGTTGGCAGATATCATAACGTCATGATTTTTTAAGTTGACTTTTGGGGTGGCATTTTAAAAAGCAAATGGGCTAAATTAAGGCAGGTATGACTCTATTGTAATTTTAAAGTGTGTCCTTACAATTACATTGTAGGCATTTTGGCACATTCAAAAACACACTAATCCGGATGTGGAGCGGCCAATTCTTCCATGATGAAATGATCATGTTTTTGTTTATTAGACTGTGTTTCTAGTACCTTTGCTGTGACAAATCTTGCTCTTATATCACAAAGGCCCTCATTGGTTTCTTTGTACAGCACCGCATGTTTTGTGTCATTTTGTAATTCAACTATATTTAATGGAACGAGGAACTAAAATGAACTTCTGAATACCTAACATAAACGTGTGATTTAGCTCTGATCAATTCAGCTTCATTTCAAAGCCTCATGCCCACTATTCTTTTAGGAATATGAAAACAAGGTACACAGATGACATTATGAGCTATATCTTGATATATACTTTTTTTATGTTCGAGGGCAGTGATTCCCAACCAGTGTGCCGGGGCACATTAGTTTGCCGTGAGCGCTCTTCAGGTGTGCTGTGGGAAATTATAAGATTTTATGTAATAAATTGTTTATTTACAAAAAATAATGTATCTTTGTTTTTCTATTTATGCCAGTGATGCATCGTGACAGACAGAACAAATAAATGCTTTTCTATTAAATGGCAGGAAGTACATACCGTGTGCTGTGAGATTTTTCAATTGGAAAATCTGTGCCTTGGCTCCATAAAGGTTGGAAATCACTGTTCTAGGGATCTTACAAACATACTGTTTGTTCTATGGATGAGGTGTCTGTTCGGTTGACATAATTATTGTAATTCCCAGTATACATATTTATTATTTGAAGGGTTGAAGAGATCACTTCATTAGGACAGCTTGTTGCACCACATGCCAGCTGGCATTCAATCAGCACACACAGACATAGACATACACACACACACACACACACACACACACACACACACGCACACACACGCACACACACACACACACACACAAGAAATGCATACTGTGCAAACACACATTTGCCTTTTGTCATTCCTTCTACTTTCTCCAGGCACTCCGGTTTCCTCCCACATCCCAAAAACATGCATGGTAGGTTAATTGAAGACTCTAAATTGCCTGTAGGTGTGAATGTAAGCGGTGCAGATAATGGATGGATGGATGGAGATCAAAAGGTGACAACAAAACAAGCACAAAGGAAATAAGAAACCCAAAAAGGTTTGACGTGTGTGTTTTTTTTTTTTCAACAACAATGTTGGTCTGGTTCTCAAAAGAGCACCAGAGGTTGTTGCTTGGTGCTAAACGTTTTTCTCGACGTACCACCTCACTGGATGAACCTAAATTATTACAGTATGGGACTGCTGATTTGGAAAAGTTCTCTAGTCCAGCGGTTCCTAATCTTTTTCCGCCACGGAACGGTTTCCTGTAAACACATTAGGGCTGGGCGATGTGAGAGAAAAATCCTATCAAAATATTTTTTTCCATATCAGTCAATATCGACGTATCTCAAGATAAAATACATCTATTTTTTAATCTTAAATGTTCACTGCTACTGTTAACCTTTTGATTTATCCATTCATCCATTTTCCGAGCCGCTTCTCCTCACAAGGGTCGCGGGCGTGCTGGAGCCTATCCCAGCTGTCATCGGGCAGGAGGCGGGGTACACCCTGAACTGGTTGCCAGCCAATCGCAGGGCACATACAACCAACCAACCAACCATTCACACTCACATTCACACCTACGGGCAATTTAGAGTCTCCATTTCATGCATGTTTTTGGGATGTGGGAGGAAAGCGGAGTGCCCGGAGAAAACCCACGCAGGCACGGGGAGAACATGCAAACTCCACACAGGCGGGGCCGGGGATTGAACCCGCATCCTCAGAACTGTGAGGCTGACGCTCTAACCAGTCGCCTACCGTGCCGCCCCTTTTGATTTAAATATTTATTTTCTGTGAAGTTGAACATGACATGGATCATTTTACTACTGTCAGAAAAATAAAAAATGCATATACAAGTATTCATCAACATGTATAATCTGAACATGCAAAAGCTTTCAACTTTTCTAATTCCAATTTACATCCATGGAGTTGGTAACGAGGGTCCATTACTTTAATCAGCCACTTAAATCCCTTCTTTTCAACTGTGCATACTGGTTGCATGTCTTTTGCAATATAATTTTTAGGTTTTTTTTGGGGGGGGGAAGATTTGTCCTTACTCCAGTCTGGGATTGTAAAATCTTGCATTGAACATGCGCTAAGCGGGTTGCACTGCTTCTGGCTTCTAAAACGATTGGTGGTATTCTCTGTCTTTGTGTGTGCATACAGTATATGACATAATTTGCATTGCACACTACTATGTTTCTTGTAAGACTTTACAAAACCAAAATAAGAAAACCAAATTAGCTCCACACTTCAGAACTAAAGCACACGGTTCGAGCAGTACAAACATTAGTACCATTTCCTACTGGCTGTTACTGTGCTGTGTGCGTCAACCTAACTTGGCATGGTTCCATTCACACCACATGATTGTTCCAGCGTGGAACAACTTTCATCATTACTGGCTATTAATATTGTCTGCCAAAACATGGAGAAGTGCAATCTATCGAAATCTATCGACAGCATCTCATATGTCTATCAAGGAAAAGTTATTTTGAGATATTTCTTTATTGTTTTAATAAGTTGCACCGTTTGCGAGGCAGTTTCCCGTGCATCTGAATTCAGACAGGAACAAATCACTGCATAAAGTGATTCCATTCAGTACTTTCACTTAAAAGAGTAGTTCACGAACAACGCAACACTACTCGAGACCCTTCTTCTGCTGCGCTCCCCCTAAAAAAGAAAATGCAAAATGCTTGGTAGTGACATACGTGAATCTGGTATACTTTTAACATTTTCGGTGTGCAGGTGCGCCACTTATTGTATGTGCATCCCTGTTTATTGATATCCTTTGATCAAGATAGGGGATGGTATTAAAGCAACCACTCGGTTTTCTAAATGTACATTTCATTCAGTCCTCAGAACGCATGTATCGTTTTTGTTTTCCTTTTCTTTAGCAAATGGCACGTTGTGGCCTAATACTTAAAAGTTGACCACGGCCCCCACTTTAATATCCAAAAGAAATATGGCTTATGGTGCACGTGCACCGTATAGCAGGTCTTGTACCTTTTGTGGCAACCAGACAGACCTGTTAAATTTCCATCCACCCACCATTTACTCTCAATCTCTCACACTTGAACTTCTGAAAGTGGTCACTCGACTGTCTGCAGCTGTACTTGTTGAGTTGACTCAGAGCACATCCATAGTTCCAATTGTTGTTGCGCAAACCGAGAGTAGTTGTGCTTTTATGTTAACTTTGTAATCATTGCTGTGAAGGTTCAGTGTGATATTTGTCATTATAAATATGTTTTTCTGCTGAAAACCTAGGGTAATGACATACTTTGTGCATTTTTTTTTCCTTTGGTGAGATGAATTTTGAATCTTCAATTTTACAATGGATGGAAAATTGCGGCCAATTAGGGTAGTAGAAGGAACACTGTGGTCCTTTACGACAGGAATACTGTGGTTCAAAATTGGTAAAACGGATTTAGAATTTTACATACCTGTATTATGATGCACCAAGCAATATGTAATCCACCGAAAACCAACGAAATTCTCCTCTTACTCTATTCAAACCAATTACCCTGCCCCTGAAGTCACATTATATAACGTTATTACATCAATTAGTACTATCATTCATAAAAGTCATACAGAAGGGAAACATTAAAAAAGGAAGCTTAGATTCATTTTAAAAGCCATATAAAACAAGACTTACTGTAATGAGACAGTATTTCATGAAGGACACACTTATGAAATGCACTTATCATTTCATGTTAAACCTTTAAATGAATTATATTACAAATACTGTGAGTCATAGCCATCCAATGTAAATTGTTTTCAATAAACACTTTCTCCAAAATGGCTCTACACCATTTTATACAATGTATTTTTGATGTTACTCATTTTAAAGTATAATCTTTTTGACTTGGAGGCAAAGAGGCCATGCAAGTTGTCACTGTACCTGTGTGTTGTAGTGTGTGTTATACTGGCTAGATAGCAGCGGTGCACTGCACACTTGAGAGCCTTTACCTTTTACATTAAATTCTTATTTGTGATCATGACATGGTGATTGTTTGCTCAGTGTATGTCTTAGGCTTGGGCTCTGAATTAATTCACCTCAAACATGGACCCCTTCTGGGTTTAAAGTGTAAACTCTGGGGGTGAACAGCACGCAGTAGGTGGTAGTCCCACCTTAAACAGAAAACAGTCTCCCATCATAACTCTTGTTGCTTTATGGAAAAATTGTGAACTGGGAAGCTAAGAGTTAAAAATGAAAGCAATGAAGCAAGCCTGTGAATCATCATCTTTAGCGAAATATGGATTTGTTTTGTGTTTATATATGACATACCCTGGCCGAGGCAGCTGATGTGTAAGTACAACAACAAAGTTCAAGCGATGTTAAACTAAGTTTTCATTGTTCATCAAACAACAATGATATCGATACCTCGAGCATCTAGCTAAGCCACGTAAAAGAAGCTTCAGCAAGATGGTTTAAAATCTGGGTTGTCGACTAATTCTTGCCAAGATCATTCTATTATGTACACAACAATGACTGCAACATACTTCACTGCCATTCGCTTTTGTAAAAAAAAAAAAAGTTCAACATTGACCCACAGTGCATTGTACACCAACAAGTGATAACACGTGCAGAATGTGGTTTGGCATTGTCTTGCTGAAATAAGCAGGGGCGTCCATGAAAAAGACGTTGCTTGGATGGCAGCATATGTTTCTCCAACAGCTGTATGTACCTTTCAGCATTAATGGTGCCTTCACAGATGTGTAAGTTACCTATGCCTTTGGCACTAACACAGCCCCATACCATCACAGATGCTGGCTTTTGAACTTTGCGTCCATAACAGTCTGGATGGTTCTTTTCCTCTTTGGCCAGGAGGACACGACATCCACAATTTCCCCCCAAAATTTGAAATGTGGACTCGTTGGACCACAGAACACTTTTACACTTTGCATCAGTCCATCTTAGATGAGCTCGGGCCCAGAGAAGCCGGCGGCGTTTCTGGGTGTTGTTGATAAAAGGCTTTTGCTTTGCATAGTAGAGTTTCAAGTTGCACTTACGGATGTAGCGCCGAACTGTATTTACTGACATTGGTTTTCTGAAGTGTTCCTGAGCCCATGTGGTGATATCCTTTACACATTGATGTCGGTTTTTGATGCAGTGCCGCCTGAGGGATCGAAGGTCACGGGCATTCAATGTTGGTTTTCGGCCTTGCCGCTTACATGCAGTGATTTCTCCAGATTCTCTGAACCTTTTGATGATATTATGGACCGTAGATGATGTAATCCCTAAATTCCTTGCAACTGTACGTTGAGGAACATTGTCCTTAAACTGTTCGACTATTTTCCCACGCACTTGTTCACAAAGAGGTAAACCTCGCCCCATCTGTGCTTGTGAATGACTGAGCAATTCAGGGAAGCTCCTTTTATACCCAATCATGGCACCCACCTGTTCCCAATTAGCCTGATCACCTGTGGGATGTTTGATGAGCATTCCTCAACTTTCTCAGTCTTTTTTGCCACCTGTCCCAGCTTTTTTGGAACATGTTGCAGCCATAAAATTCTAAGTTAATGATTATTTGATAAAAACAATAAAGTTGATCAGTTTGAACATTAAATATCTTGTCTTTTAATTAAATATAGGTTGAATATGATTTGCAAGTCATTGTATTCTGTTTTTATTGATGTTTAACATAACTAATACCAAATCTTTTACCATTATTTTGGTTTTACCGTTTACAACTAATTGAAAAACATTCAAAACAAAGTAAATCTGTCCCTTTAAAAACTCAGCTCAAAAGAGTAAACAACTAGCAAGTAGCAACATATTAATCCCCACAGCTAAACAAGCTGAAAGTAGCATCATCTTTACCAAGCTAAAGACCGAATTGCACCCAGCGCATCTAAACTGGGAATTTAGAGAGCTGTAGAAAAAAATGAAGCAAACAAACTGTTAGTAACCCATATAATGAGTGTATGTACATGTAATGGATGAGTCCTGTGGTGAGTCACATGCTGAGCCCTGGAGCACGTGATGTATGGTGTATATACAATGGTACCTTGAGATACGAGTGACCTGACTTACAAGTTTTTCGAGAGCCGTCATTCGGGCGAATTTTGGCTTTGCCTTGTGAGCATAAACTTGATCTACAAGAGCTTTATGGTGGCACTAAACTCACTCATTCAACTCACTTCACAAAAGAAGACAGGTTTCAATCCCCCACGCCGTTGAAGTTTATGGTCAAACTAAGCATAAATAAATACATAATAAATAAAAAATAATTACACATTGTGCATGTAAAACAACCACAGCTTTGCTTAGGGAAAATCTGCTAGCCTGATGCTAAAAATGGATGGAAAACGCCATTGACATGCTAACAGTTAGCATCACCAGGTGCAGTGTTAGAACACTTTAAGAAATGAATATTTGAACGCAAACGGTGGAACAACACCAATAGACAGATAATATAACATTCACTCACAGGCATATATTCTTCACCTTTGACAAAAAAAAGAGAAATATTACATGAATTTACTGAGTGCTAGAAAGGCAGAGGAAGAAGAAGTATATTGTAAGTATCAGTAAGTATATTGAGAAGTATATTCTTCTTCATTTATCTGTTTCTTCTTCATTTATTATTCTGTGTTTTTCTAAAGTGAAATATTATAAAGTGCTATTTTCCTTATTAAAAAACAAAACCAAATTTTTTTCGGGGGGCTGGAATGGATTAAAGGCATTTCCATTCATTTCAATAGTGAAAGATGATTTGAGATGTGTTTTGAGTGAACAGGATGGACACGGAAGACAATAAACTCGTATCTCAGGGTACCACTGTACACAATAGCTGCAGTGCTGTTTGGGAAAATAAACTTGTTCTTTTCTTATTGCTTTCGGTTACGGCCATATTGAATAGTTCCAATCAGCAAGCCTCGTCATTGTCACTGCACGCAAACGCGCACCAGCATCAGGTGGACTAATTGATGAATGGATGAGTGCTGACCAATGCTCAGTAGAGGAGAGCAATGGGAAGCATATGGGAATAGGGAGGGGTTTAGAGGGAGGACACAATAAAAAAGGGGGAAGGAAGAAGGGAGATATTGAAACCAGCCAAGAATGAATAGATGGTGTCCATAAAATGAATAACAAATGAATAATTTGATTATTAAAGCAGTTATTGTTGGACACATTTGGGTGACTAATAAGGAGTGGATACACAAGCAAGGATGTCATAGAGACTAGAGTGGAGAGGTGGGGGGTAGTTGATTTGAGAAGACAGATTTAGGGAAGGAAATAGAGTGAACGAATGACTGTGCAGAGAGGGGGACAGATGGAGGCAGAGATGACCAAATGAAGGGTATTTTGAAAAGCAAAACAGAAGGAATGGCAGGCAGGAGGGAAGGACATTTTGGGCCATCAGCTGCAGTAAAGGTCAAAGTGTTTTGCCTTTAAACAGCCTAAATAAGCCGCATCGTGGAAGTAGTAAGTAAAATCACCACACATAATCACATGCACAGAATGGAATAAAAAGCTAAATCTCAGATTTAGGATGGGCAGAGTGGTTTTCGTCGTGGCCATACAACAGTAAAGCAGCTCTACACCCTCAGCAGGGTCCTGGAGGGTGCATGGGCGTTCGCGCCACCAGTTTAAATGTTCTTTGGGGGCATTCAACTGTGTCCTTCGAAGGAACCTCAGGGAGTATTGGGGACCGGACCCCCTGGTACGAGATGTTTGGACCATGTACGTCCGGTGTCAGAGTTTGGTCTGTATGTCGGATCCGTTAACACTGGAGGTTGGTCTCTGCCAAGGCTGCCCTTTGTTACCGATTCTGTTCATAACCTTTATTGACAGAATTTCTAGGTGCAGCCAAGGCGTTGGTAGGTTTAGTGGCTTCATTATTAGGTCCCATCATCAATTCTCACTGGAGCGGTTGCGATGAGAATCAGCAACTCCACATCTGAGGCCATGGTAGTCAGTGCTCATCCTGGGGTCTTGTTCACGAATGAGGGAAGAGCGGGGGATCGACAAGAAGTTCAGAGTGACGTCTGCTGTGGTGAAGAATGAGCTGAGCCAGTAGGCGACGCTCTCAGTTCAGCATTTGATCCAACCCCGGATAGGTGGAAGATGATAGATAGAAGATGGTTGGACGGATGAGTTTAAATAAGGAAGGACATATCGATATGATGAAGGAAAAAAGTATAATTAAATAACTAGTAACGTCACACATGAAGTGATAGTGTATCTTGTCACTTGATGTCATTATGTAAATAAATAGAATGAGGCTTGCACATTATATGGATTGCTACAAAATTATTTCTTACCTTGTTAAGTGCTCACCTGAAAAAGAAAAACTATATGGTAGACATCAGCTGTTTTGGTGATGATTTGAGTGTGAGCGATAAGCAAGCCTTGCAGACAAACAAACAGACAAAGCCAATATAACTTGTGTAGCTTGGCAAGATAAATGTCACAATGTTTATGTCAAGCAATGGCAAACAAAGGTTCTGTTTTCCGTGTAATAGTTTGAAAGTTACTTGAGTAATTTACCAATATGATGCTGTAGGAGAAAAATGCTCATTCTACTGTGCATCAAGATGCTGGATAGACATTTGAGTTTATAGCTAGACAAAGTTATATTACAGTGCACATTTAGGCTAGATTTGCACTGCAGGTATACTTGCTCTATTCGAAATATATGCCTACTGTACATCAATTTTCTCTCTTGCTCTCTATTAACATACAACCCGATCTACATTACATCACTGTGCTTCAGTGGCAGGCTGTGCATTTGGTACCTGGCTTTCAGTGGAGACTCATCTGACTTAATCCACCTCTTAATAGCACCACTATTTTCCTTGCAGAGTCCAAGATGAAAAGGTTCTGAAGACGTAATTTACAGCTCTTTTATTCTATTGCAGATATTCGACTATTTTAATCAAACTTCCTGCAAGTAACTGGCTGTTCTTGAAATTAATGCTAAACTACAGCAAAAACAAGCCAGTTCGTAAGACTGGTACAAAGTCAGAGTTGGATGAAAATAAAATAAAAGACGAAAAAGATAAAATCAAGGGCGTGATCGACAGATGTCAATCATTATCGGCCGTGTGAAACTTAGTTTAAAGGCAGACTGCTATACACACACAGAAACACGCACGCACACACACATGCTCGCACGAACACACACGGACATGCACACGCATGCATGCACACGCATGCATGCACACGCGCGCACACACAACCTGTCATTATACTGACAAACAAAAATACTAATTTATTATTTACCAACAGTCTGTTCTTTTAATTTTGTAGTTCACTGCACTGCTCTTAGCTTTTTGGTCCAATCAGATTTGAACTTTTATGCACTACCATGTTACTCTAATTTGCCAATGACATTCACAATCAGTAGCCCTGACTGATGTAACTACTCGGGGCCATAATTTCCAGTTTGTGCATAGGTTTTAAAAAAATATATATATATTTTTTTTTTTTACACGCCTGGCTTATGCACTTTCATGGTACGCAGATTCTTTTGTTATGATTACTGACACACCCACTGTGCGAGACTGGCTCATGTGTGCACAACAACCAAAAAGACGTGACTCACTGAAGTCTTTTTAAAAAAAAAATGTTTTATGCCGGAACAGTTTTACTGTGTCACACTGGAGTTTATAAGCTGCTGTTGTGGTTTCTTAGTATTATAATGGATATTTATTGAGAATCAAGAGTCAATCAGTTGAACAGTGTTTCTAGAGGGGAGTGAGAAAAGAAGACAAAAGACAAAGCACTAATTGTAAACAGGATGAGAAAAGTAAATCATTATATATCTAGAACAATGAAACATTAGATATGAGTGTTGTATGGGGCCCCTGTGACGAAAGGACAGGACAAGATAGGACACGACAAGGACAGGAGACGCATGCAGGACAAGGGTCGTGAACCCGGCTGTCCAACTGAGGTGTGGTGGGAGTGACAATGTAAATTATAAGTCTTTAGGATGAGAATGTGAGTCAGGGGATACCCAAGCGATTTGCATATTCATAAGTTATTTGTCGCAATAAGTGAGTGGCCCCACACCCATCGAAAAAGTCCCAAGGGGCGTGCCTGTGGACACATGCAAGTGAATTGACCCTGTTTTGCATGCAGAATGACTGACAGAAGAGTCCTGTAATTGCTGTGCCTGCACCGCGGTGGCTGAGGACCCCACCCAATCAATCGAGAGGCGGGATCGGGCCCAGGAGTCCACCCAAGAGCAGCCCGGTGGACGTGACACTCCCCACAACGAGGAACCCAGGGCGCCACGACAACCGAGGCCATATTTCTTTGACCAATTGCAATAGAATTGCTTATCAGAATTTCAGCATGGCGAGTCTACCTTTGGTGCAAAGACAAAGAAACAGAATATGGAGCTTCGTAGGGTCTGCATTTAAAATTAAAATACCCGCAAATAAAATTGTCTGTCCATTTGTGAATGGAACTGATTTTCAGACCTCACAGAAGGTCAGCTACAGTATATAAATAGCCCTTTTCACACAGTTTCCCTAAAAATTGGCGCATCAGAGGCATAACAGGAAAGCCGACATTCATTCGCCTATACCGATCAGACAGGTATAGGCGAACGAATGTCAAGGCAAGCAATTGCGGTGCAGAAGTTACGCAGTTTTTTTTTTTCATTATTTTGAAGGCCAAAGTGGCTGATAAGGTTCTAGTCTTCCGAACAAATTTGTCAACTGCCGGCCAATTATTAAGAACAACTCACTGCTATTTTCATATGCTCTATTAAAGTAAAGACTGAAATGTCAACTAACCCTGCAGTAGCTGTTGAAAACCTCCATACAGCAGGGAAGAACCAACACCAGTAGAAAGGCTGCGGTGCAGAGGTTACGCTGTTTTTTATTTCCCATTATTTTGAGGGCCAAAGTGGCTGATAGGTTCCATTTTTTCGGACAAATTTGTCAACTGCCGGCCAGTTATTAAGAACAACTCGCTGCTATTTTCATATGCTCGATTAAACTAAAGACGAAATGTCAACTAAACGTGCAGTAGTTGTTGAAAACCTCCATACAGCAGGGAAGAACCAACACCAGTAGAAAGGCTTCCACCCCTTTCAAATAAAACACTCCTTTCGACCCACCTTTCATCAGTACACAACAAATAGCCTCACCACATCATTTACCCATTGTTTAATGGTCATTGTGGCCAGCAGTGCAAGTTGTTGTCAGACGTTTGCTTAATTAGACTGCCAAAAGTCATCGTATGCTAACCAACGCAACCTCTGTTACTGTGCCTGTGTCTTCCCATCCATCCATCCATTTTCAACACCGCTTATCCTGTTAGGGTCACAGGGCGCTGTAGCCTATCCCAGCTGACTTCGGGCGAAAGGCAGACGACCCCCTGAACTGGTCACCAGTCAGTCACAGGGCACAGATAGACACGGACAACCATTCGCACTCACATTCGCACCATCACTGAGTGGGAACTGAACCCACGCTGCCCACACCAAAGTCAGGCGAGTCTAACACTACACCATCAGTGACCTCCTTGTGGCTTCCCGTAATCTGATAAATTGATTTAGAGCCAAGGTCTAGTGTGTTCTATACGGTACTTTTCGGATAGCAGCAATGGCTTTTAACACAAATCGGCAGGGGAAGCGACTCTCGGGATCATGTAATTAGCCCGTAGTTCCACAAATGCAATATTAAACAGTACCATCTTTCGACTAATGGAGGCATATACAACATATCATTGCACCAGTTTTTTTTGTGTTTTCTTGCCCTTTAAAGGGAATGAGAAGAGCTACTTTGACTGGTAGTGAATGAAGTGGGTTGTAACCACACCCATAGCAGCGCAGACCACCCTCTTATAGATGCATTTGGGTGCGCTGGTCAACAAAATTACCAAACCTGGACTAAACCAACTCTGGCACACTCCGCCCGTTGCGCCAGATTTACGCCGGTCACGAAAATAGGGCCCTCAGTCTCAACTCTAATTCATCCCAAATAAATCGGAGATCAAAGATGGTTAGGGTTAGATAGCTACACCTGACTTTTGGTTTGGGGGATGAGACTCTTGGCCAATGCAAAGGTTATCAAGTGTGTGTTGCGCTGTGTTGGTCATCTGAACAGCACAACACACTATCAGAGCATTGAAAACATACGAGGCATTTTTTAAAATTATGTCAGGGGTCTCTCATAGACTATAGTACGGTGGTGTGAGCAACACCAGAGCTGGGATTGAATGTCTTATTGGGACCATATTGCTGAGTGCCTTGGTGACAACACAGGCACAGACACACACACACACACACACACACACACACACGCACGCGCGCACACACACGCGCGCACACACAGCTTGAGTTGAGTGTTTTACATTCAACAGCTATACAGTCAGGGGCAGCTCTCAGAGGTAATCATAGCAGCATTTAACTATTTGCAAATTGCTCTGATATACATTTTAACACTTCATTAAGCAACCTTGTAATTTATGCTTAATTAGTTTTACTTTTGCTTTTGTATGAGACATGAAGTTTGAGTCAGATATAATAACTATATTCTTGTTTTGTTGGCTTTCTGTGTTTTCGTGTTACCACTACATGAAGTATTTACACTTTTTTCCGCCTTTTCCCCACTGTATAGCTGCTTGCTAATTTGCTATTTTTTAACAACTTGTTGCAATAACAACATATTAATGAGCTGATGCCAGCAGTCAAGTTAAAATTGCAGGTGTATTGAACAAGGTGCAAAAAGGTAATTCAGGGAGTTGACTTTCATTCTCCTAGAGATAGAAATGTTAATTACATTTAAATTATTATAAAATAAATGGGGCGTAACTATGGAAAGAATTTCTCATGGAAAAATGTCTTACAATAATGTTCTATTTTCTTTTTCCTCAGAGTGAAAACCTTACAAACTCAACCAAGGTAGTTCATGTTTTAAAATGATGCCGTTCTACAGTCTTGATACGCTTCTTGATTTGTTTTGACAGTCATCGCTGATTAAGTTCACGGTGATTGACCTTAAGTGACCGACATTTCTAATCAGCAAATGTTTTAGCGCTCACTGTATCATCCCCCATCGTTATTTGGAAAATATTTTAATGAGATACAGCTTTACACAAGGTCAAAACAATATTTCATTGTCAACGACAACGCACAAGGGCACACAACAGTTTACTTCACGTTCAGTCAAAATGAAAAGAAAAAGAGCCCCCCAAAAAAGCAAGGATTTCTCTCCTTCCTGCTGATCTTTTTTTTTTTTTTTTGCACATTTAACACGCCCTTCAGATAATCAAGTACATTTTAATATCTCACAAAGACCACCCCAGTAAATGTAAAATGCAGTTTGTAAATGAGGATTTCATTCATTAAGAGTAAAAAAAAAAGTCCAAATCTATCTGGCCCTATGTGCAAAAGTTATTGAACCTAATAACTGGTTCTGCCACCCTTGGAAGCAGTAACTGAAATCAAGCATTTGTGACGACTAATGATGACTGATTCACATCGCTGTGCAGGAACTTTAGTCCACTGTTCGCGTAATCGTTTTAAATTATATATATTGGAGCGCTTTCAAGCACGAACTTCCCATTTAAGGTCATTCCGCAGCATCTCAATTTGATTTGTCTTTGTCCCTCCAAAACTTTCCTTTAGTATCTTTTGAGCTATTCAGAAATGGACTTGCTGGTATATCAGAATCAGAATCAGAATCATCTTTATTTGCCAAGTATGTCCAAAAACACACAAGGAATTTGTCTCCGGTAGTTGGAGCCGCTCTAGTACGACAACAGACAGTCAATTGACAGAGAACACTTTGGAGACAGAAAGACATTGACAAA
This sequence comes from Phycodurus eques, assembly GCF_024500275.1. Classification (NCBI taxonomy): domain Eukaryota; kingdom Metazoa; phylum Chordata; class Actinopteri; order Syngnathiformes; family Syngnathidae; genus Phycodurus; species Phycodurus eques. Next base: position 22,960,568 of record NC_084531.1, read on the forward strand.
AAAAAAAAAACAGTCACTGAGCAGTAAAGGGTTGCTAGTTATCTGGTAATGTCGGTACATTTTTTTTTTTTTTTGACAATTGTGCAAAAAGATCCTCTAGCACTTAGAGCAGTTCGAATGACTAATATTACAATAGTCCGGTGCAATGACCATTGTGCAAAGGGCGCTGAGACTTCAAGGAGTGTATGTGGTTTAAAGTACATTAAATATTTAAATATTAAATATATTAAATATTTCAGGGCATTGTCCTGCTGTATAACCCAAAAGTGCTTGTGACTGATTGCCGGACATTTTCTGGTAGACGGCAAAATTCATTGTTCAGTTCATCACACCAAGCAGCTCCAGACTATCACACTACCACCACCATGTTTGACTGTAGGAATCCTGTTCTTTTTTTTGTCACCAAGGTGTTTTTTTTTAAATGAAATTGACACTGTTATACTGAGTCCATGTTAGAGAGTCAATCTATAGAGGTCTAAATAGCCAAAATACGGGAGCTTTACGAAATTATCATAGGAAATTAAATTCATCAGCGATGTTCACTGACAGTGTAGTGGTTCAATTGCTTGACTTCCATTCAGGCAGCATGGGTCAGTTACCCCTCTTTGATAGCGCGAATGCGAGTGTGAATGGTTGTGTGTCTCTATGTGTGCGCTATAATTGCTTGCGACAAGTCCAGAGTGTAGTCTGCCTATTTCCCTAACCTGGGATGGCTTTATATGTATATACTGCATATAGCTCACTCACAATGACTGTATTGCTGTGACTCAGACTTTATATAATCTGTAGAAATGTTCATCTTTGTAAACATTTATAATGAGATGTCCTAGAATAAATGATAATACATAAGGAGGTAAATGTATAACGGGAACAAAAGCTTGAAAAAGATTCACACATACTGTAGGTCACTGTAGGTCTCATGCTGCTGGTTTAAGGGAAGCAATGTAAAAAGACATTAATTGGAGTCTGATATATTGAGTAGAGAAACTCATGTCTAATGCTAATTTACCTTCAGTTATAGTTGCCATTGCTGTGGGGATTTCTGCCCTGTCTGTTAATAATTTCACTTCTTTTATTTAATCACCGACACCGCTGACAACCCCTCTAACTGGTTCAAAGGTAGAAGAGATGGAATTTTGTCAGCTACAACTAACACACCTTCGCACACGCTCACTCACTCACACGCACGCACGCACACCAGGCTCACTGGCAGGTCATTTTACCACAGTAACACTGCTGTGCAGAGGGAAGCGGTGCTAAATATAGAAAAGAACTCAGCAGTCCAAGTCCAATGACATACAAGAACATCCAATGTGGATGGGAAGTGTGACAAGGGATTGATTACCTCGAGACTGAAAGCCATTTGATAATAACAATTAACCAGAATTTAAAGCCTGCTTCATTTGTCTTTTTGCCATACCGGCGGCACGGTGAGAACGACTGGTTAGCACATCTGCCTCACAGTTCTGAGGACCGGGGTTCAAATCCCGGCCAAAATAGCTATGTACAGGCTAAGACAGAATAGGAAGTGCACATTATGGATGTAGTATCCCAATGCTTGTGCATATTATGAATAGCAATCGGGCTTTGAATTTGCTATTTACCATTCAATATTGGTAGGGTTTTGATATTTGGATTGAAGCAATTCACTTAAATAAAGGGGAAAATAAAATGTGGAAAACGTGGGATGAAAGAAAGCATCAGAATATAAATTATAGCTTTCTCAACTGACATCTGTTTCGCAGGCTGTGTTGAGTTTTCAACAACGTGATTACAGTCCTTCGCAAACCATTTAACACGTTGTGAATTTGCATATGCTGAATATGAATGCTGAATGGGGGGCTTCAACAAACTCTCCACTACAGCTTTCCACTGTGTTGTCATATACTGTAGCTTCTTTGTGTCTTGATGAAAAGACACATTTGGACTTGTGATGAGAGTAATTAATTTCTCATAACATACTTCAGTTCTGTACTCAATCTGCAGGCTACCTCGTCAAAGGTCCTGGTTCTTTTTCAACCCGGTACTGTACACCAATTCTAATCCAGGTTGAGTATAACACTCGTAAGAATTCAGTGATAAATGGTGTCAGAAGTAGGATGGTTAGCTGTGAGGCCGTCTAGGGTATGGTAAGTTAGAGGGACTCTTGGGATATGTGACCCCTTTACAATTGACCCTGGAAAGTTTGTGGTGGGGGAAATGTGACGACAAAGCCATCACTGCAGTTATGTATTGACTACCATGCCCGGGTGCCTGGCTCTTTGGTCATACCACAGGTTTTTAACCTAATAGACCTGGTTCAAATTAAGGTTGTGGGTAATGGTCCTCAAAATTCAATGAGACACGAGCGTCGGAACTCGCGGAGAATGTTAGGTTTTGCAACACCCACACCTTTCCCAGAGTTTTCGTACAAATGTCTCACTTCAGTCACTCACTCTGCCACTCTGTGGTTGCCTTCCCTCCCACTCACTCTATTGTCCCTTCAAACATGACACAGGCTTTTAGTGTGACCGGCCGATAATCGGCTTTGCTGCCTTAAATCCCGCCCCTCTTGCGATTTGCTATTGTTCAGCCCAAGCTGAGGAATTGGGGAGTGGGTACTAGCTAGGTTCATTGCTCACAAAGGCACACCTCAAAAGGGCTTAATTAAAGGCTAAATATTGCGATTTATTTCTGTAGGTGGGTATTAATTACAGGAGATTCATTTTCAGCCTATTCTTTACAATTAAATCCAGAAAATAGAGTAATTAAATGACTCCATTCTGGTTTTTTTTTTTTTGCAGTTTGTGATAGATGTGTATCGAAGGAAGAGAGGTCATGCATGTATCTGTGTGTGTATTTACTCCATGGGCAGTGCTTGTTTCGATCCGAGGTGCACATATGTGTCTGCTGTGTGTATATAAAATTCCTGATTTCATTAAAATATGTTTGGCTGGCAACCAGTTCAGGGTGTACCACGCCTCCTGGCCGATGATAGCTGGGATAAGCTTATTGTGAGGATAAGCGGCTCAGAAAAAAATGTTTTGATTCATTTGTATGAGAATACAGTATGTGGCCAGTTGACTAAAAATGTACAGAGAAACACAGAACACAGTGCCATTTACAGCCTCTTACTTTTTTGCTACCCACATCCCCTTCAGTTTTGCAAAGTTTACACCACTGCCATGAAAGTAAAAATCATCGAATGAGAGAAGTGGCACATAAAACTCTGAACAGCAAAAAGATCAGATTATTACAAAAGCCATTTCTAGTCGAACTCACATAGCACAGCCTGGATTCACCAAACAATTCAACTCAGGACTAATGAATCCTGTGTCACTCACATTGATTTGAATTTTCATACTGAGCCACAAGTGTCAATAAGGTTCCCACGAACCTGGATCCTACGGGTCCTCTGGCTGGCTACTGCTAATTACATTAGGCGAGTTAGCAGACTCATGTGGTCCACTGACTGGCCTAGGTAAACAAGTTCAAGTTTTTGTTTTGTTTATTTTTTCCTTCTGGGATTTGCTTTATTTTTCTTGATACCAAATACATTATGAAAACGTTTTTATTCCAGAAAGTTTTCCCCCCAATTAACTTGTGTTAGCTTTCTTAGAAATTATAGAAAAAAAGGGAAAAAAGTGTTTTCTCTTGGAAAAGTGTTCTTTTAGTCAAATATATTTGCAATATATACTGTAAATGGGCACTTTGTCTTTGGAAATGTCTTATACGATTGACTCCGTGTTTGCCTTCCTGCACCAGGCTCCTTTCTCATCATACACATACACACATACATATTCCACTCTTGTTTGTTTCTTAGCGCGAATAAAACTCGCTCGTTGTTTTTTTTCTGTTTTGTTTTAAATAGTTGCTGGAGGTGTTGGAAAAGTCACTAAACATAGTGACCCATTCACTAAAGTGGCAAAATGCTTCCGCTTTTGTAAACTAGAGCCTTACAGTTCACAGCCATGTTGTTGGTGTGGATGTCAGGAGGGGCACATTATGAACTACAGAAGCCTCTATGAAAGCAATTTCAAAAAGCCCTGACTAATGAACAGATAAATTGAATTGCTCAGCCCTACTGTAGGTGAGGGGCAACCTCAGCACATCCAATACTTGTTGCATCTCTATTATTATTGTTCATTTTATTTTTTGCATACGTCAAACACACTGACTCAAGTGAACGGGGAGGGGGGGGGACTTTTTTGAATGACCTGAAGTAGTGTGAATCCATAAAATTAGTATGTTGACTCAGTCTATTCACCAGACTGTGTCACCTTTTTCCAAGATAGTAGCCTTATACTGTAAATAACCTATAACCTATCTTTTCTCTGTTCTTTTATTCAGGTTGGGCTCCCTCCCTCCAGGCTGCCCATCCTAATCTATTCATCTGTAAATCACTGCAGATGTTCTTCATGTTGACCCTAATTAAATCAAGGCACACTTGATACAGGTAGGCAAACTTGGCATACAGGTTCTTGTCACCGCCAGAATCACGTAATAATGGCTTAATATACTCAAATGTTTGTATACTGTGAACCACGGAGGAGGCTCGGAAATTTTCTGGTGCTGCTTTGCTAAAACTGGCACAGTGTGTCTTGAATCTGTGTAGGTTAAATCTCAAGATTATCAAGGAATTCTTAAGCAAGTGACAGAAGGTTTTTGCCACTGACTTAAAGGTCCCGTATTCTGGCTATAGACCTCCCTTGAGTGACCCTCCAACATGAACTTAGTATAAAAGTGTCTATTTCATTTCAATAATCACCTTGGTTTTGAGAGGTTTGTGTCCAGAAAAGACCTCTCTGACAGGTACTTCTGTTTGACCAAGTTTTGTATCCCCTTTGTCCACATGGAATGTACAATGTATATGTTCAAAAGGAGTAGAAAGAAGTAAAAAAACTTTTCAGGTCCGACCCCTAATTATGTGAACATACCTGACTGATATAATAGTCGTGATTTAGGAAGCTGATTTATATATTATATTCTCGTAATCTTAAGCGAGCTAGTCCATGTAAAATATATAATATGAATAACTATAAATAACGGGTCCATCCAAGTGTAATGTTCACTGGACAGGTGCGCGTCTCACTGATAGTTCAATAGTAGTTTGATTGCAGTGATTGTGTTAATATGTTTTCTAAGAAAGTTACAGTTACCAACATCATCAAAAGAAATCATTGGGTTATAATTGTCATTTGAAGTTATTTCAGCAACCACTGTGTGTTTTTCTTTCTTTAAAGATAGGGTACCAACAATTTGGTCCATGTGTTGATAGAACTGAATCGAATTAGACCTGTAACTATTTTTTGACGGGTATATGTATTTGAGTGTAAATAATAATAATAATAATAATTTTGTACAGCTTCTGTGGAATCAGTTCACTGCCTATGCCCCATCTCCCTGTGATTGACCGGCAACCAGTCTACGGTGTAGTCAACCATTGCCCTGCCGTCACTCTGAACAGGATGAGCTCTATGAATACCGGATTAATGCTCTTCCAATCTCTTATTACAATTATAATTACAGTTCCAAATGATAGTAGTATGCTTTCCAGACCAAATATTTAGGCTACACAGTACGCATAGGAGAGAACACTAAAATAATTTGGGCTGTGACTATTGGTGGAGGTGTATGTCCTCTGGATGATCTTGCTTTTTTTTATTCTGGTTGAATTCCCCCCGCCTCAAGTGATTTGTGGGCCAACAGGCTCTACCTTTGTTACAGAACAGCCAAGAAAAATTGAAAAAAAAATTCAATCTGATGGACCGTGACAGATGGATAACTCAAAAAGGGATAACATGTTGTCAACACTTGTTGTTTGAGCATAAATTACATTTTAAAAATGTATAGCACTTTTCTGGTTGGCCTACAAAGGAGCCCAAAACTCAATACCTCTTAGAACAAACCGAATTTATCAGTTTTATTTTTCTAACTAGCTTTTGGCATAAAGGTACAGTGTTCCTTGATTATTTATTAATGTTAATGATTAACTTTTGCACAGTTTGAATGACACATTAACAAGTTCAGGGGAGTTCAGGGGCAGTGGGAGTCTATCGCAGCTGACTTTTGGCAAAAGGTGGGTTACACCCTGGACTGGTCACCAGTCAATCTTAGGGCACCTGTCAAGACAGAAAAGTCTTCATTTACCCAGTTACTGTGAGGGAACTGAACTGCAGCTGACTGCGCAAATGTCAGTCGAGTAAAGCATTAAACCACTAACTTGTTCGAACCTCGCTTAGAACTTTTGACCAAGCTTCACGATGCATCAAGATACGGATCAATTTTGTAGTTCCACTAGGAATATTACATGAAAACCAACTTGTCTGCAACAAAAATGATGATCCAATTCAAAAGGGCTTTATTTTGAGCTTTTACCAAGTGCTGGCTTGGTGCTTGTTTTGAAATTGATTCTTTATATCATTTTCAGTTTTCTCTGGTCAGCAAGCTGTGGTCTTTTGTTTCAAGGTGCCAATTTATTGTTGACAGGGCAAAATTGGCATATTTCCTTTTTCTGAAATGGTTTAAAGCCTGAAGCTAATAAACACAAATTTTAATTAACCTACTTGCAATGCAGATTGTTTTTAGGCTTTGATTTACTGTATAATGAAACAAGCTCACAAATGATTATCAATTGAAAAAAAACTCTTGCACATGGTTCTTTCCCAAGCATCAGAAGAACCATCTCTCACAAATTTCAGTCAAATGCACTTCATTTAGATGACAGAATGTTAAACATTGTCTAGCACAGAATAACAGTTTCACATCTAATTATTCATCTCGATGCAAGCATGATTTAATATTCCCTTTTTTGAACATTGTGAATTATAAAGTAATTTATTTTCATTTATTTAACAAGTCATGGCATTATAGATTATTCATCTGAAATGAATAAACATAACATGCACTATTATCAGGCAACGTGTCCTCTAAGAATGTTTGCAGGGGGGAAAAATGAGGTATTTATTTGGGATCCATTCTTGAGCTAGTCATCCGTGAGGCACATGCAGGAAAGCATGAAAGGACACTGACCTCTTTGTGTTTGTCAGCAGAGCTTGTGTTAATGTCCCACATTACATGGTGGGTATAAAAGAAAGAATGTCCCAATGCATGAACTAAGAACACAAGAATTATCACTTTGTTTTTGTAAATAATTTCATCAATTGGAGACATACCAAGTTGGTATTACATGCATGCATGCAGTTGTTTTTTTGTGTTGGTATTACCAACACAATAAGACACAATAGACATACATACTGTACATATCCATTGAAGTGGAATTATGCCCAAGTCAGGGACGCAGATTTTCATTCTAGCACGCCTATAGTATTTTGACATTATAACTGATTTTTGTGATTATAATTACATGCATACACTTGCATGCAAATGTGGTTTGAATTTGCTACTGTACAGTATATCCCCTGCTTTCAATGCTTATGTATCTGGAGAGGAGATATTTATCAAACAGTTGCACCTGCTTGGATGAGAAATGTGCCTGACAGCCAAGCTACACCACAAATGTCCTCCCCAAACAGCTTCACTTTCAAAATTTCATTACCAAGATTTCTGGTGGTACTATTCTTGTAAATGAGACATTATTTGTAAAACAGAATGTTTTCCTCTGACATGACAAGCAATTGTTTGTACTGCATTGTTCAAAGATTAAGCCCATGGCACTAAAATTTTATGCTACACTATTCAATATACAAGTCTCCATTCACAATTATGTTGTATGTTAATATGGGTGAATGTCTCTACTCAAGTAAGTATTACAGCTATTTTAAGACAAAACTGCATTCATAACAGCGAGCAATGTTTCTTCGCACATTTATCATCACAGCTTTATCTTAAAAGAAAACCATGTCACATAAAGTTAGTCAGTCACTGATAGTTTTGCTCATAAATATGGTGCATTTCCTAGAAAATTTCATTCGAATTGGATTTAAGGTCAGTTGGTCAGGGATTGTTATTAAATCACCACTTGTGTTGTTGTAAAATCACCAATTGTGTTAGAAGACTATGTGCATTTCTCTTGGGTTTTAAAAAAGTTCTATTTAAAGGACATCGTCTTATGTTGTTATTCACAAAGTCTCATGCCCCTCCAAGCACATAACTTAAGTCCTTGATCAAGCTTTGATTGACAACCAACATTACATTCAGACAGTCTTAAGTCATTGTTTGTGATTTGTTCATGCAAATGAGTTTCCATTTACCATTAAGCATCTGTATGCCATTACAAAAGGTTGAAAAGAAATCTATTGGGAAACGCGTATGCATTAGTTTGTTCTATATATATAAAAAAGGCAGTCACATAGCATATTTGACTGCTGTCATGTGTCTTTGGATTCACAGAAAAACTAAACGTCATTGTTTACAGGTATCTTTGTAAAGAAAAAAAAATGGCTGCATTTTAGAATATTCTCCAAGAAAGCACAATAAAAAAAATCTCAACCACAATGACACTCAAATATTCAGAATCAGACTCAGAATCATCTTTATTTGCCAAGTATGTCCAAAACACACAAGGAATTTGTCTCCGGTATTCATAAGGTTGCTGGGTGCGCGCCACCCAGGAGGCAGGGTCGGACCCAGGAGCGCACCCAAGAGCGACCGGGTGGATGGGGCACCACCCACAACGAGGGACCCAGGGTGGTTCACTGGCCCCACCGAGGCACCTCAAAACTGGCCACCAGGACGAGGCCGCAGGGGCCCAACACTACCCCGCCAGCCAACCACCACCCTGCGCCGCCCACACGCCCCGCCACCGCAGGACTGATTTACTGAATCCCAGTCCGACAGCCCCCCAAGAAACCCTGAGTATGTGTGTGTGCCCGGATGTGACTCGTGAAAAAATATTACCAGTGAGTGTGAGTGTGTGCTAAGTGACTGATAAAGAGGGCCCAGAGTGCGGGAGGTGGACAGACCAGGCAGCGACAAAACCCTACAGCACGCCCCAGGGTCAGCAGGGAAACCCCCACGCAAGAAGAGGGGAAGACAACCACAGCCGGACGCAAGGACCGGAGAGAAGAGGAGGGAGCAGGCCACCAGCAGAAGGAACGGGAAACCAAGGCGACGCCAGTTGGCACCACCCCAGCCCCAACGGAACATGAGCGAATCCACCACCAGCGCATGCCGGGAGGCCTGCTCAGTCATCCGTCACCCCCTCAAAGGCTGGGAAGGAGTAAAGATAATCGCGCTCCTACAAACGCCGGCACCGCAAGCACAGGGTCAAGAAGGGAAGATCCCCAATCCATGCATGTGTCATTCATCGTGCAAATCAGTCGAGAGAGTAAGAAAGAGAAAAAGTAAATAAATAAATAAATAAGAAAAGAAAGCGAAATAAAACAACATCAACAAAGAATGCAGGAGGCAAAACTTTACGTTTACATTTACAATATAATCCTGTCATTTTCACATGGCATTCTAAGCAGGGAGAGGAATCAAAGAACAATAACAGCATGTTGAAGAAGGGTGACCAGCTTTCTGTGTAATTATGAAATTTTTTAACTTTTTTTTTTTAAACTTTTCTAACTTCCCCCTTACTAATCATTGCCACTTCCTGGTCCACCACATTTGCCTCTTCTACTCTTCCTTCTCTCTCATTTTTCTCATTCATCAACTCCTCACAGTACTCTTTCCATCTATCCAGCACACTACTGGCACCAGTCAACACATTTCCACCGCTATCCTTAATCACCCTAACCTGCTGCACATCCTTCCCATCTCTATCCCTCTGTCTGGCAAACCTGTATAGATCCTTTTCTCCTTCTTTAGTGTCCAACCTGGGATACATGTCATCATATGCCTCGTTTGGCCTTTGCCACCTCCACCTTCGCCCTACGTCACATCTCAATGTATTCCTTTCGCCTCTCCTCCATCCTCTCAGTGTCCCACTTCTTCTTAGCTAACCTCTTTCCTTGTATGATTTCCTGGACTGTGAGGTTCCACCACCAAGTCTTTTTCTCTCCTTTTCTGCCAGAAGATACACCAAATAGTCTCCTGCCTGTCTTTTTAATCACCTTGGCCACCTTCCACCACATGGTTCTCTGTTCTGCCTTTGGCTTCTTAATCTTCCTCCCCACCACCACAGTCATTTTACACACAATCACCCTATGCTGTCTAGCCACACTCTCCCCTACCACTACCTTACAGTCAGTAACCTCCTTCAGATTACATCGTCTGCACAAGATGTAATCCACTTGCGTGCTTCTACCTCTGCTCTTGTAGGTCACCCTATGTTCCTGCCTCTTCTGGAAAAAAGTGTTCAGTACAGCCATTTGCATCCTTTTTACAAAGTCTACCACCATCTGTCCCTCCAAATTCCTTTCCTGGATGCTGTACTTACCCATGACTTCTTCATCACCCCTATTTTCTTCATCAATATGTCCATTACAACCTGCACCAATCACTACTCTCTCGCTGTCTGGGATGCTCAGAACTACCTCATCTAGCTCCTTCCAGAATTTCTCTTTCACCTCAAGGTCACATCCTACCTGTGGGGCATAGCCGCTAATCACATTATACATAACACTCTCAATTTCAAGTTTCATCCTCATCACTCGATCAGATACTGTTTTCACCTCCAAGACATTCTGAGCTAACTCTTCTTTTAAAATAACCCCTACTCCATTTCTCTTCCCATCTATACCATGGTAAAATAATTTAAACCCTGCCCCTAAACTTCTAGCCTTACTTCCTTTCCACCTGGTCTCCTGGACACACAATATATCAACCTTTCTACTAATCATCATGTCAACCAACTCCCAAGATTTTATTGTCATAGTCCCAACATTCAAAGTCCCCACATTCAATTCTAGGTTCTGTGCTTTTCTCTTCTCTTTCTGCCTATTATTGTAAAGGTAAATAGCTTAATTGGTTTCCGCGGCAAGGGCCCTAGATTAATAGAGAATAAAACATTTGCAGAACCATAATAGCAATGTAATTATCTCTGGAAGCCATCATATGCATTTTTTCAGAGCAATAAAATCATTTTACCAAATGAAGGCCATAGGATACCTCATGAGCCAACTGTCTGTTTTCATTTGAATTAGTATGGATCAATTCAAAGCACAGTCTATATATTTGTTTTTATGTGCACGTATAGTTTGTGATTGAATGGTCATGTGTTCTTGGATTTCCGTTGTAATGTGTGATCAAGTCCCTAAAGTGGCAGCTGCAAAACAAAAAGAAAAGCAGGAATGGAGAAAGTCACTGATGGTGCAGTGGTGCACTCGCCTGACTTTGGTGCAGGCAGCGTGGGTTCAGTTCCCACTCAGTGACGGTGTGAATGTGAGTGTGAATGGTTGTCTGTGTCTATATGTGCCCTGTGACTGACTGGCGACCAGTTCAGGGTGTAGTCCGCCTTTCGCCCAAAGTCAGCTGGGATAGGCTCCAGCGTCCCGCAACCCTAACCAGGATAAGCGGTGTTGAAAATGGATGGATGGATGGAGGAATGGAGAAATCTTCACGGTGATGACTACCAAGTGGCATGTACTGCACAGTTCTCCAGCCTGTTTTCTTCCTCTTTTGTTTTACCCTTCCATTCTGAGTTCTCCTTTCTATTATTACAGCTTGTCCTTTTCACTGCTACCTTATCACATATTCTATTTCCACTTTTGAATTTATTACTCCTCCTTTTCATTTTTATATAATATCATTACTCCCTAATCGACATAATTACTGAACTGCTTGCAATTGCTTTTTGCAAAATTAAACACATCAGTCACACCTAAACCTTTAAATTACTTCATAAAATTACAGGCAAAAGAGGGTCATGATGAGAGAACAGTGGAAAAATAAAAATAAAAAGAAGAGAGGTTTCACAAAAAATTGTTTGGGAGTTTTTGAACAAACTAAGCAACCAACACAACTGAAACAATCAAATGGTGCTGGCAATGCTGATTACTACTTTTCGCTAATGTGCCCCACCTCTACATAAAGGTTTATAAAGTCACAGTTTGTGCTGTGTGCTGGGAGATGCTTTAAGACATCACAGCTGAACTGATGGGACTGTGATGCTCCACAAGGCAGAGACATTCACCAGGGATCTGTACCTTTAAGGGAGAGGCAGGTGTTACACTCGTTTATTTGGCTGGCTGCTTGGTTGAACTGTTGGTTTTGTATGTGGAGAACAAAGACACACAAATCACTTTTGTCTCCTCATCTCATTATTTACCACACCGCCACAGGATTATATAATTTTAGGTTTAGGGCACAGTTGTCCATTGTTGTCATACAATGATGACTCGAACGGCAAAATTAACTTAAAAATGCATGTATAATTCTCTAAGTGACACTTAAACTAAATCTTCATAAGTGTAATGTATTTTGGTGGCTTTTAAAAATGTAGTTTGCCTAATCCTTCTACCTAATTTTCAACACATTTTTTAATACTGCGTGTTGTCATTTGTGTTTCCCGGCTTTATTTGGGCAGGAGGTGGGGTACACCCTTAACTGGTCAAATGTAAATTGCAGAGCACAAGCGTACAAACAACTCTGGAGGACCTGGGGATAACCAAAGCAAGCACATGAGAACTTGCAAACTCCAAAAAGGGGAGGACTTGATCCCAGAACCAAAACCTCTCAGCTAATTAGACACTTTAAGAGTGTGTATGAGAAAAGGAAAATAGTCTTTGAAAGATAGACATCAGTATGCTTCACAGTCCTTAATTGTAAACCTCACAGACACAATGTTGGAAAAATAAATCAAAAGCAGTTGCAAACAAATAACTTATTTTGAATTTTTAGAACTGAGCGTGAAAACAGCTTCTAAATCTAGATAAATTAAGTCTGCGTCCCTCCTTTTTCTTCCTTACTTTAAATAATTCATGTTGGCTCATTCAGAAACACTCACTCAGTTTATAGTGAAACAAATGACAATTGCAATTAAGTTTCTAATGCTGTGATGACCATGCTAAAAAACCTTTACGTAATATTATACATTACAAAAATGTGAATTTAAACCAATGCTGTGAGTACCTGTTATACAGTTTACCTAACTCGTTGAAGCCAGTAATGCATCTTTAAATACTTTTATATTGTACAACCCTACAGTATGTGTTATTATGTGTTATGTGAAATGGTGTGAAGAGTTGGATGAAATCAGACGCTTTACAAGGCATTGAATGTGTCCTGATCTGTGATTGGTTGAGAATGTCATGGGGTGGAGGTCAAGGTGAAGGCTGTTCTATGGAGAGTCAAGCCTGCGTATGATGAGACCTCATCGATACCACCGATTCATTATACAATTCAATAATGAGTAGAATAGCCGGCACGGTGGAAGACTGGTTAGCACATCTGCCACACAGTTCTCACAATACCGGCCCACCTGCGTGGAGTTTGCATGTTCTCCCCGTGCCTGGGTGGGTTTTCTCTGGGCACTCCGGTTTCCTCCTACATCCCAAAAACATGCGTGGTAGGTTAATTGAAGATTCTAAATTGTCCGTAGGTGTGAATGTGAGTGAGAATGGTTGTTTGTTTCTATGTGCCCTACGATTGGCTGGCAACCGGTTCAGCGTGTACCCCGCCTCCCACCCGAATATAGCTGGGATAGGCTCCAGCAGCCCGTGACCCGAGTGAGGATAAGCGGTAATGAAAATGGATGGATGGATAATGAGTAGAATTTATTTTGTCCGCAGTGGTACATGAACCTTGACCTCTCTCCAAAGCCCTGACAGACGAAGCAGGGAAGCAGGCCCAGTTTCCACAGGAATGTTCCAAGCTATTATCATAGGTTTTTTTTTTTTTTTTTTTTTTTTTAAAACACTTGGCTTTAGCAGGACACTTGGCTGCTTTTGAAGAGCAGTGCGCAGGTTAAATATCCACCGCCAACAGGTTACGATTTATAACATCATAATGCATTGAGGAAAACAACGAGAGATAGGGCAATGATGCCAGACAGGCAGAAAGTCAAAGAGTATGTAGTATGCGAACAGGAAACAAGGAAAGCAATGTAATATTTATGGCATGGAATAGAGATAGAGGCACAAGGATGTGTTTGTGGCTGAGTGAGTGCAGAATTACGGGTGGCTGGCTGCACAAAATTTTAGAACGTGACATTTTATGTTTAAAAAGTGGTCAAGATTTTTTTTTTTCAAAATGCACACAAAGGTATAATTTTAGTTTTTTTCTATGCTTGTTGGTGAATATTAGTTGAGTTTTTATACAGGAATGCTTCTTTTTTTTAAGTATGAATTAAAACAAATGTTTAATATATATCTATATGTTAAGTTATTTTACACAATATGAGTCCTGTATTATCATTTTTACTGTGTGCTATTATTTATAATAATATATATATATATATATATATATATATATATATATATATATATTCACTCACATGCTGTGGAAATTAGCAATGTTAAATGAATATTACTAAACATGAACAGCTCTCTGGCACTTTCATTTTGTAAAAGTAGCTCACACAAGATAAAAGGATCGAGACCCCTGCAATAGAACATGGACTGACAAGCATTGTTGCTGTGGGCTCGCACCACCTCATTATGTACTATACTGGCAGGACTATTTTAGAAAGATGATGCACTGAGAACAGTGTTGGAAGGGAAGGGCACCAACGTGAGCTGACTATTTTGAAAGGTACAGTGTGAAACAACAAGAAAGAGTCGTGTAACACAAGACATCCCCACACAAGTGTTTGTGTGTTTCTTTTCCTACCTGTATGTATTTTACGAAGTCAAGGTGAAGGTTTGTGTGAACAACTCTGTTTATCAGCCCCTGTGCATTTATGTGGGGATTTGTTTGTGCCATTGTGTGTGTATCTGCAAGGCCGCCAGCTTGGTCACACAGCTGGTATGAGATTCGGATAGCAGGGGAAATGTGCCAGAACCATGACCCCATACTCAACATAATTGTTCCCTGTGCCAAAACTATGAACAAACAAAGCAAAAGGTGCCAACAACTATGGAAGTAATTCTGGGAAAACAGGATGTTCTCTAAAATATGACTTAAACTTAGCTGAATAGACTGCACTATAGGTGCATGGCTCAGCCAGTTAATGCTTGCGATTGGCGAATGGCAGTTTGACTCATGTTGGGGTGACACAACAACAATCACAATCAGCAATCTGTGCAGAGCTTGGGTACACTTTACAAGGTTAGTATGCCTACTGTCAGTGTTCTGTAGCCCTATTTTCACCATATACAGAAAAACCACACAGTCAGGAATGTTGCAATAACAGCGTTGTACAGTGATTTGAACATGTAAACGTGCCGATACTTGAATGCTCGTCCTGGCCACTGGTGGTAGGGGAGGGCGGGGTAATTGTGCAGGAAGGTCCAGAAAGGTTAAAATCACCCAGTATGATTGATATTATAAAAAGCAGTTTGATGGAAAAACTGAGATTTTATGGAAGTAATTATTTTCTCTATTTACAAAAGTAATACATTTTTCGGGAAAGCAACCATTTTAATATTGTTGTTGATTTTTCAACTTTACCTATTGCATAACACTTCTTGAGCAAGAGAAACATTTTCCTCCACGCCTTATGATTTGGCTTGCTGTGGGATTGAGCAGGTATTAAAAATCAGTATTTCATCTGAATGTATGAGCGCCACCACCAGCTAATAGGACATAGGCATACATTCTTCTTTCTCACTGACTGCATAAACCGAGTCCCACACATCTTTTCTTGCAATAGGATTACCACAGGTGGCACGGTGGCCAACTGGTTAGAGCGTCTGCCTCACAGTTCTGAGGACCGGGGTTCAAACCCCGGCCCCGCCTGTGTGCAGTTTGCATGTTCTTCCCGTGCCTGCGTGGATTTTCTCCGGGCACTCCGGTTTCCTCCCACATCCCAAAAACATGCGTGGTAGGTTAATTGACAACTCTAAATTGTCCGTAGGTGTGAATGTGAGTGCGAATAGTTGTTTGTTTGTATGTGCTCTGCGATTGGCTGGCAACCAGTTCAGGGTGTACCCCACCTCCTGCCCAATGATAGCTGGGATAGGCTCCAGCACGCCCGCGACCCAAGTGAGGAGAAGCGGCTCAGAAAATGGATGGATGGATGGATGGATGGATGGATGGAAGGATTGCCACATACTAGACCTTTATCTTGCCTCACTTAAATGAAAACAGGTATCTGGTATTTTTATTACGATGACATGCGGTTAGAAGGAATGTGGAGTTTGTGTTTTTTCATGTGTGTGTGTGTGTGTGTGTTGTGGTAGGATAGAGCAGGCCCAGTGCTCTTGGCCAAAAATAACTACAGACCACTATCCTATAGTGTAGCAGCACTCTCACAGCACAAGTGTAGTTGTATTCTCAGCTATGAGGATTCTGTTCACCAGCCATCACCCTATGACGGCAATGCATTCGTTACTTGCCAGATCTCCAGACCAATCTTGTGCTTTCTCACAGCCCCCATACACACACTTGCAACTCCCCCACAACCATAACACATACTCTTCCCACCTCCTCACTGTTACCATCCATGTGTCATCGACTGTTGCTAAGATACAGGCCTCCACCAAGTTTTTTTCTTTTTCTTTTACCAACGGTTTTGACACAGACCCCAGTCTGTAGGATCGCTTAGTTTTTTTGTTTTTTTGTATTAGCCATTGTCTTCAGCTGTTATTCATCCAGTTGCTGCCATGGCTATGGAGGTCTCAATTTCCGCTGTCTGCTCCAAGCCGTTTTATATCTTCACCAAGACATTGCCCTTAATGGATGATAACTGAGGGAAGAACTATATATTTAACTTAGTGTACCACTAAATACATCTCCGGCCATGATTTTCCTTTGTGCAAATGTTGAATTAAATTATATGAAAGACAGCGTATGTACAGTGCATGGCATATTTATGCATACAGGTGAAAGAAGTAGAGCTAAGTCCATATATGCAAATGTGCAATATATGTTAAATCATTATTTCCATGGTTTGCTTCACATACAGGACATTATATCCACGCACAGACGACACGGTGTTGTCCGCCAATAGAGGCTGACAGGGTAATCTGTCTCCATTGTGGGATGCAGAGTACTCTAGGGAAGTGCAAGATACACCATAAGAGAGACCCTCAAAAAGGCACATACTGTAGATGGACTGATTTTCCAACGGAGAGTTCACACGCATGCAAATCGCCTCTTCCAGTCATCCATTGCTCTACTCAGTCCAATTTTAGGATAACTAAAAAAAGACCTCCACCAAGGCTGAAAAAAAGTTGAGAAAAAATGCTACTACTGTACATTGTAGCGAGCTACAGTCTGCAATCAACAGTATGACATTTATTGTAAAGCCACAGACAATAGAAGACAAAGTTACCCGTCGTGCTAACAGATTGGGGGAATTATTTCATTGTGGCTTAAATGGGTAGCAGAGGAAAGAAGTAAATCTAAAAAAATGCTGTCGTTGTATCCAAATTTAGAATTAACTTCAACATATTTTTACTCAGCATATATGCCACCGTTCCAATAATATAAATAAACAAATTAGAAAAAACAGTAGGCAAACAAAACAACTCATTATTACCTTTGCGACCTTATTTTTCATAAGAACTACATCTTATGTCTTTATAAAATATAATATGCCTAAAATTTCAATTGTTGATTTGGTGTTCTTCACTCTCTTTTAGTGTCTTTGTCATCAAAAAGTAATATTATTGGAAAGTGGTTTTCAGCAACAATAATCATTCGACTGCAAGACTCACAATATTAAGAGATTGTTTCATATAAGGTGTCACGGTGACTGACCGGTTAGCACATCTGCTTCACAGTTCAGAGGACCGGGGTTCAAATCCTGGCCCCGCCTGTGTGGAGTTTGCATGTTCCTCCCGTGCCTGTGTGGGTTTTCTCTGGGTAATAACATCAGTTTCACCACACAATTATGTAACTGTGCCATTGATTGCAATAGTTAACTTCAACATGCATACTGTGCTTTATTTATGTATTTATTTTATTTTGCCTGGGTGCAGGCAGATTGACTCACAAATGCAAAGCAGAGAGCAATCTGTCAAATGGCACAAAGAGACTGTCAGTGTGTGTTTGTGCCTTACTTTGCAATAACATAATCACAAACATTTGCCACTTGAAGACAAGAAATTTTATTCGTTGCAGCTTTTTCACATTATTTGAGAGGAAATAAATTAACGGCTGCCGAGCTCACTTGTGTAATTAGTTTAAACTGATGCTGTAAATAATTTTTGTCTCCTCGGTTTGTCAGACTGATTTCTTTCATATTTTTAAGGATGTTGAACTCAAATAAATACTAAATGACGAAGTGAAAAACAAAAACAAAAAATGAATGCCATCATAAATATTAAGGCACATGGGTTTTTGCGATTCTGAAGGCCTTTAGCTGCTTAATACAATTCAGATTAGTGTTTAACAACTGAATCATCCTTCCATCCATTTTCTATAGCACTTATCGTCATATTTACAGTCATCTTCACATCCACGGACAATCTATAGTCTTTAATATACCTCGCACCCACATTTTTAGAATGAAGCCGGAGTACCTGGACTAAACCCATACAAGCGCATGGAGAACACACAAAGCAAGGCCAAAGCCTGGATTTGAACCCCCAACCTCAGAAGAGTGAGGCAGATATGCTAACCACTGATTTCCACCATTCCAAATTCCAAACAGCTTCATCAATTAGTCATAAATTTATTTTGATTAATATGGCTCTAAAAAACAGTATACACGTCTCTGGTGCTATATATAAAATCGAAATAAAGATCAGGCCCCGTGAGTAGAGCATTGTCATTGCTCTGGCCATGGTAATAGATGATGTGAGCGGGTACCATTATTAAATACAGAATGAGCTAGTGATAACTGCTAGCGACTTGTCTGCAGAGATCAGTATCTGTCTGCCTGCACCCTGATCAATTTCACCTAAATGGCGCTAGACCAGCAGTCTAACTTGCACAAGGACTTCGATGTGCTCTGAGCAGGCATGTGTTTAGATCGACTTTCTGCTGCCAAATTTTCACCCCACCAGGCTCATTTCCAAGGACACTCCCTCACGCAGCCCAATCTGGCAAATTGGCAAACACGCAGAGTGACTTTTTGTGCTTGCAAGAAAATCAGGCAGCATTTGTGAATGTGAGTCCTACATGTGTCAGTCAGCTCCTCCTACAGATGTTCAGTAGGCTTTTGATCAAGGCTCATAGAAGACAACTTGAGAATATCCTGTTGGAGGACCCGTGATCTGCTGTTCTCACAATAGGCACATTTTGTTCCAGAACACCTAAATACAGAATTGAGATTTCATTGTATCTTTATTCAAGAAACCCTGTTCCAGATGTAACAAAGAAGCCCCAGAACAAGCCCAAGCTTCCTCCATATAATCAGAATCAGAATCATCTTTATTTGCCAAGTATGTCCAAAAAACACACAAGGAATTTGTCTCCGGTAGTTGGAGCCGCTCTAGTGCGACAACAGACAGTCAATTGACAGAGAACACTTTTGAGACATAAAGACATTGACAAAAAAAAAAAAAAAAAAAAACAGTCACTGAGCAATAAAGGGTTGCTAGTTATCTGGTAATGCCCTATGTAAACATAGAGTTGATCTAACTCAAAAAAGCTTGGATTTGTTTAGTTTGTTCAAAGGGAATTCTCTCTGAAACCTTGTGGTTTGTTAATATTCATGTTGTCAAATTCCATTCTTGTCATTTTCAAGTTATTTGAATGACCATTGTCCATTTTTATTTATTTAACATAAGGGTACTAAAATTTAGTATAATTCTTGGGTTAAAACACAGAGAGTAGAAATTTAGCAGAAAAGCTAATTATTGTTATTGATTAGCCAAGTTGGCTAATCAAGTTGGCTAATCAAAAGAACTCGGCAAGTTCAAGCTGTGCAGCATAATGTAGTCTGAGCCCACACACAACACATCATATGTTTCAAGTCAGGGCAAAAAGAGAAATTGTCACATAACTAGCTGCCCAAAGTGCTAAAAGCTGTGGCCAACTGAATCCTTGAAGACTGTAGCAAAATAATTGAAGTGCAAAGAGCTTTAACATTTTTGTGTGTTACAACATGGAGATAAGTAATATTAAAGCTGCTGAGTTAAATAATTTATTTCAAATGTAGGACAGGACAGTGTGTCAGATGTTTGGCTCCCTTGCACGCAGACCAGTACTTCTTGGTGCTGCACACTGTACAGTTCTTGGGTTGCGGAAATTAGAAACTTGTTATTGTTAGATGAAGTAGATGAGATGCAAAATGACGACATAATTGTGCTAAGTTTACATAAAAACTTCATCTTTGAATGTTAAAGCCAAACACGCTTGAAACTTGAAATTGGTTGTCGACCAGTGCAGAGTGTGTGGGGTGAGGGATGGACGTAGACGATTGATGTTTAATAAGTGAAATTATGAACACTACTGTTTATGTGTCATGAAAGGAACAGAGGATAGGACCCAAAAATGCATGACTCCAAAACAAATGGACAGTTTCAAAAAGAGAGGTTGAATATACGGGCAGAGGTCGGTACACAGGCAGGCAATCCAAAAAAGGCAACAGTATCCAAAAACGTGAGGCAAAAAGGCGAGGTCGATAATCGGAACAGGGTGTAGTCTTACTGTGAGTCTGTGACGTGGAAACAAGGAATGCTGGAACGTGACGACAAGGTACAACGAACTGGCGACTAGAAAGAATGAGACACGAGGTTAAATGCAAGGGGTAATTAAGGTGAA